>NC_090247.1:72308325-72363325 GCF_037325665.1 Littorina saxatilis
TTGTAATCCTATTTTTGATTTTGAAAGAAGTACTAGATCATCTGCATACAGTAGACACGATATTTTTGTATTCTGGTTAATGTATGGCGAATCAACGTCAGGCATTCCATCTGTTATATCATTAATGAAAATATTAAAAAGAGTTGGGCTTAATGTATTTCCTTGATGTACTCCTTTTTTAACCAATACATCTGGTGAATATCCACCTTGCATTTGTGTGCATATCTTTGTATTAATATACATGTTTTTGATTATATTGTAGCATTTACCTCTTATGCCAGTTTTGTATATCTTAAGTAAAAGTGCATCATGCCAAACGTTATCAAAAGCTTTTTGAAAATCTACGAAACATCCATATAATCTACCATTTTTAGTATTGATAATATCGTCTACAATTTTCTTCAGAATGAATATTTGATCCATCGTTCGGTATCCTTTTCGAAACCCAGCTTGTTCTTTTATCAAAATATTCTTTTTTTCTAAAAAGTTGTTGATTCTTGAATTTATGATTTTACAAAACAATTTTCCCAAATTACTACTAAGAGTGATTCCTCTATAGTTACTCGGATTCATTGGATCTCCTTTTTTATGCAATGGTACACTTATTCCAGTCTTCCATTCTGTAGGATAGTTACCACTTGTAAGAATAATGTTGAATAGATTAACTAATATTTTAGTCATATGATCTAAACTTGCTTTTATAATTTCATTGGTTATTCTATCTTTTCCGGATGACTTCTTATTTTTCAACGTTTTACATTCTTTTTTTAATTCTTTCTCTGTTATGGGGTCATCTAAAATAGGTGTATAACAATGTGTATGCATCTTCTTTAATTCCTCATTTACTATGTATTTTCTTTCATCAGAAACTTTAGTTTCTGTTCCTATCAATTTCTCTAAATGATCAATCCATTTCATTGGATTGATTGCACATTTTTTAGTTGTATTGACTTCACCCATCGTCTTTAAATCTTTTAGAGTTTTCCACATAGCACTTGGATCGTTATTAAATTCGTCATTCAATTTCTTTACTAAATTATCTTTAAAAATCCTTTTCTTTTTCTTTAATATTGCTTTGTATTTTTTTCTTTTTGAGTAGTATTTCTGACATAAATTTACATCATAAGGGTATCTATTTAGAGCATTTAATAATGATTTTAATTCTCTCCTTTGTAAAAAACAGTCACTATCGAACCATTTTTTATGTTTTCTATTCTTTTTCGTAAAATTGCGGTTCTTGATTTTCTTGTTCAAGCATTTTTTTGCAGCCGTGTTTAGCATTGCTGTTATTTTGTCTGTTAAATTGTTAACACACTCGTCTGAGTAATATTTGTCTTCACATGTATGCATTGTTTCAATTTCGTCGTGTATGTTCTGAAGTAAATGTTTCATGTCTCGTGTGTCTAACTCCTGTTTGAATTTAACTTGTGAATTGCTGTCCCACTGATATATTATATCTTCTGCTTTTCCTTGGTTATTAATTGAACATTTATTATGTTTACAATTGATGTTAGGTTTAACATTGGCATTTTTGTTTTTGAACGGAATTCGAATTCTTAGTTCTAAAGGACAATGATCTGAATATACAGTTAAATCTTTTACTTTCATATGTATTACATCCTTGATTAGTTCCTGAGAACAAAGAAAATAGTCTACTACACTACAACCCTGGGGTGTATAACATGTGTATCGCCCACTTAAGTCTCCCAAGGACCTTCCATTAAGTATATACATGTTATTATTATGGCACAAATCTATCAACCTTCTACCTTGTTTTTGTATGACCTTATCTGAAGAATGTCTTTCATGTAGATAGTCAAAGCAATAAGTTGATGGCAAAGAATACCTAAGACTTTCGCTATCTAACTTTAGATAATCGATCAGTTCACCCGTTCTTGCATTGAAGTCTCCGCATAAGATCACGTTACCTTTGGGTATTAATTCATCTAAGTCATTCTCTAACTTGTCCCACAATTCCTCAGTAAAATCTTTTCCAAAGGATGACGATTCGGGCGGAATATATACACACCCTAAATAAATGTCGTGTTCTTTGTTATCCTTTTGAACTTTCAGCCAAATAATGTCACTGTTGCTTTTTTGTAGGATTTGGAAGTTTGAAGATATGTTTTCTCTTATGAATAAACTAATACCCCCAGAAGCACTGGTTGCATTTGTTCTTCTCTTTCTATAAAAGTGACGTTTTACAAATCCTGATAGAAATACTTCTTCGGCATGGTCCTCGTCCAGGTGCATCTCCTCCAGCATAATAATGTCATATCCACATAAAGATTGTATAACGTTATCATCCTGCAATTTGTTGGTTGTTTGTCCGTCGATTGTTTCTTTATACCCTTTTAGGTTCCACGACAAAACATTAATACTGAATGTACTACTATCAAACATGTATGGTTTGTATGAAAAGTTACCTTCGTCGTAACACTAACATTTTTGAAAGAATCGAATACGTTATTAACGAACAAAATGTGTGTGTGTGTGTGTGTGTGTGTGTGTGTGTGTGTGTGTGTGTGTGTGTGAATGTCTGAAGAGTACTCGGGTCTTTCTTTCTTTATTTGGTGGTTAACGTCGTTTTCAACCACGAAGGTTATATCGCGACGAGTACTCGGGTCCAGCGCGAGCGTTTTTTATAAGCTTAGCCCGTTGTGCTCCGTTGATTCACTTGATTGTATGCGGCATTGTCATTTGTAGTTCTATGAATAAAATTGTTCAAACTATATGCTTATATTAGATCCATTTTTGGTACTGCCTGTGATTTGTCAAGGGTTTTAAGGTGATGTAAGTTACTTGCTTCACCAACCTGTTGTTATTGTGACGAGGAAACAGGCGAGAGGAAGACAGGTCAAAATAGGGATGAATGACTTCATTATGTTATTGGTCGACCAGGGGTGTGTGCACCTGTTGTAAAGAAGATCAGAAGTTAACACGACGCCATCAAAGAATGAAGGCTGATTAACAATAATACGCCGCCGCCGACGACGACGACGACGACGAAGAAGAAGAAGAAGAAGAAGAAGAAGAAGAAGAAGAAGAAGAAGAAGAAGAAGAAGAAGAAGAAGAAGAAGAAGAAGAAGACACCTAGAATCACATGAACGACGACGACGACGACGAAGAAGAAGAAGAAGAAGAAGAAGAAGAAGAAGAAGAAGAAGAAGAAGAAGAAGAAGAAGAAGAAGAAGAAGAAGAAGAAGAAGAAGAAGAAGAAGAAGACACCTAGAATCACATGAACGACAACGACGAAAAAGAAGGAAGAAAGGAAAGAAGAAATGAAAGGAAAAGAGGGACGGTGGGAATGAACGAAGGAAGGAAGCAAGAAAGAAAACAAGTCGCGTAAGGCGAAATTACTACATTTAGTCAAGCTGTGGAACTCACAGAATAAAACTGAACGCACTGCATTTTTTCACAATGACCATAGTCCGCCGCTTGTGCAAAACGGAGTGAAACTGACGAGCCTGTTCAGCGCGGTAGTGGTTTCGCTGTGCTACATAGCACGCTTTTCTGTACCTCTCTTCGTTTTAACTTTCTGAGCGTGTTTTTAATCCAAACATATCATATCTATATGTTTTTGGAATCAAGAACCGACAAGGAATAAGATGAAATTGTTTTTAAATCGATTTCGGAAATTTAATTTTGATCATAATTTTTATATTTTTAATTTTCAGAGCTTGTTTTTAATCCAAATATAACATATTTATATGTTTTTGGAATCAGGAAATGATGTAGAATAAGATGAACGTAAATTTGGATCGTTTTATATAAAACAAAATATTACAATTTTCAGATTTTTAATGACCAAAGTCATTAATTAATTTTTCAGCCACCAAGCTGAAATGCAATACCGAAGTCCGGCCTTTGTCGAAGATTGCTTTACAAAAATTTCAATCAATTTGATTGAAAAATGAGGGTGTGACAGTGCCGCCTCAACCTTTACAAAAAGCCGGATATGACGTCATCAAAGGTATTTATCGAAAAAAAGAAAAAAAGATCCGGGGATATCATTCCTAGGAACTCTCATGTCAAATTTCATAAAGATCGGTCCAGTAGTTTGGTCTGAATCGCTCCACACACACACACGCACAGACAGACACACACACATACACCACGACCCTCGTCTCGATTCCCCCTCTATGTTAAAACATTTTAGTCAAAACTTGACTAAATGTAAAAAGGAAGTGAGAAAGAAAAGACGGAAGGATGGAAGGAAGAGAGAAGCTGAAATTAGGTCAGCAGAGAAAGGTTTGATAATAAGATGAGTAGCGCTGTTATTGAATTTGACCACAAGTTACAGCCAAGGAACGTTTTGTGTTTCCGTAGTGAACAATACATAAGACGAAAGTCTCTGTTACAGGATTCACATTTTCCGACAACACGCAGGGATTATTTTATGCGCAAGATGACACAGTGTCGGCGACAGAAGAGAGAAAAAAACCCAGCAGTATGCATTTATGCTCTAGTGTACAAAGAAAGCTAGACCAAAAGAGACAAAAAGAACAATCACAAAACACACACACACACAAACAACCCAACAACAGCAACTACAAACAAGCAAACACACACCAGCAAGCATGTCATGAGATATAAAGTCAATACCTTCGTGCCTTGAAAAAACAACTTGACAGCTGATCAAATTCGTCAAACAACTCTCAATGTGCATGTTTACGTGACCTTTGGATAGAGGTCATTTGTCCTTGACCCACCGTGATAAGGCAGGTGCAGGCTGGTTTCGTTCACCGACTTATTATATTTTCAATTTTCTCTGCAATGAAGTAAGCGTTGGCTGTGTATTCTTTGATCGCAAATGAGATCAAATGTAAGGTTTTCTTAAGCCTTTTCCTCCTTCTTTTTGTGTGTGCAGCTCCGTCTGTCTGCATAATTATCTGCATGTCTGTATGGTTGTTTGTTTGTCTGTTTGTGTCTTTCTCTGTGTCTGCCTTTTGTCTAAGTCTGTCTATGCCTTTTCGTGTCTCTCTATCTGCCTCTCCCTTTCTCCGTCTGTTGTTCTCTCTGTCTCAGTAAATGTCTGTCTGTCTCTTTGTCTGTCTGTCTGTCTTCCTGTTTCCCTCTCCGCCTTTCTATCTCTCTCTCGAATGTGTGTGCCTATGCAATTACCCTCGTGAACAAATAAAACGTCTCGTCGGTTGAGTCCTTTGTGCCTGTCTGCTAGTCCGCCTGTCCGTCTAGTCTGTCTGTCCGTCTGTGTGACACTTCGTAACGTGCCAGCAAGCTTCCTTGGTCTTTAACCTTATTTAACTCTAATCATTTATTCACAGTCCATCCAAACGTGCATGTCGTTTTTGCCCCTCGCCCTCCGCCCCACCTCGCGCACAACCACTCGCGTCTTACTCAATAGACATATTACAGAAGGAAATTTGAAGCGGGAAAACTTGACCCATTTCGGCTCAATAGCATATGGACCGAACTGCTTGAAAATTCTTAGAAAATACTGTTTAGACCCTAATTTAGACCGAAGTAACGAAAAGTGTATGTGTTGCTTCGATTCTAAAGCGGAATTCACCATTCTTGGGGGAAGGGGGGGGTTACGCTTTAAACCTTCACCAGAGTGAGGTCGCTGCCAATGCCGTTGGTTTCGTGGTTGAGAAATGCAGACAAAATATATCTACGTTATTACGAATTTAAGACCAGTTCAGGTGTAGGTCATACTGGGACAAACCTATGTTTTCAAGAGGTTTTCATGCCACTCCGTCTACATAATTTGAACCAAACTGTGTCAAATTCGCCCACTTCAAATTTTGTTCTGTAATATGGCTGTTACGTCCCTTATTGCTTGGGTGTGACAAAATCCAAAAACATATAGACAGCCAACGTTCCAAAATTCTGAATAAAAAAACAAGAAAGGTATGCTGTTGGAGCGTATAATTATTAACAAAACGTTACGTTTACAGATATTATATGCACAGACAGACAAACACTAATTATACAGAAAAAATCGGACAAAATGTTGTCAGCCGCTTGCAGCGGGGCAATCATTAAATGACGGCTGAATATTTTGTCAGATCATTTTTTTCTGTAAAATCAATGTACCTTGCTTGTTTTTGATTCTTCAATGTCAAGGATAGTTTGGCTCGGTTTGAGTTCAAAATGCGTTTTCCTTACCGCCCCTCCCCCCTCCCCCCACCCCCTGCCCCATCTACCATCAGCCTTCTCATTTCAAGTGCGACTGTTCGAATTTGTCTGGTAAGTATTTGCAGGTTTGTGCCAGTTACGGCTACGCCAGCAACGGTTTAACTTGGTCAGAAGATAAGAACGTGCAAGTCTTATCGGTTAAGTTTCAAAGATACAAAGCTTCCAACGAAAAACACGTAAACTAATGGTCCGGTGTAACACGAAATCTTTACTCCACGAAAAATTTACTCCGGAGTAAAAATTTCGTATGAAATTCTTACTCCGAGTACACCTTTCGTACGAGAAAAGAACTCCCCAAGGCACGAAAAAATTACTCCTTCCACGAAATTTGTACTTCCCATTTTGTTTTACTTCCAGTGAAAATCTCGTACCCGAAATTGGGATGCGGGCAAAGGGATAATGCCAATATGTGATCTCGTGCAAACAAATGTCGCGCTACCCCTCCCCCCCCCAACCCTTCCACACCAGGACTAACACGGGACAAGGGAGTACAAGTTTCGTACACCTGGCGTGGGCACTTAAATAGCTCGTGTTAGGGTGGAATCATTTATTCGTTATTTATTCGTCAGGGGAGTAACATTTTTGACCGAATTGTTGACTCGAAAAACACCTGTCGTGGGGAGTAATTTTCTCGTGTTATGGGGGAGTAATTTTTTTGTAAAGGGAGTAAAAGTTTCGAACGAAATGTTTACTCCGGAGTAAAAATCTCATGGGAGTAACTTTTTCGTGTTACACCGGCTAGATGAAAAGCAAGTACAACGTGCATACCAGATATAAAGAAGAATATAATTGCTGCTTTACCAGAACGCATAATACACGTCCTTTTTACATTTAGTCAAGTTTTTTCTTGCATGCTGTTGTTTGTTTGCGTGACCGATTAAACTTTAAATAACTCGTTGGAATGCTGCTTTTTGAGAATTCATGTAGACGGAATTTCTCTTGCCTGTTGTTGTTTATTTGTTTGACCGATAAAACTTTTGATAACTCGTGAGAATGCTGCTTTAACAAACCTTATAAAAGACGTTCTTTTTCTTGCCTGTTTTTGTTTATTTGTGTGATCGAAAACACTTTAAATCACTCGTGGGAATGCTGCTTTAACAAACCTCACAATAGACGTTCTTTTCCTTGCCTGTTTTTACATTTAGTCAAGTTTTGACTAAATGTTTTAACGTAGAGGGGGAATCGAGACGAGGGTCGTGGTGTATGTGTGTGTGTGCGTGCGTGCGTGCGTGTGTGTAGAGCGATTCAGACCAAACTACTGGACCGATCTTTATGAAATTTTCCATGAGAGTTCCTGGGATTGATATCCCCGAACGTTTTTTTCGTTTTTTTGATAAATGTCTTTGATGACGTCATATCCGGCTTTTTGTGAAAGTTGAGGCGGCACTGTCACGCTCTCATTTTTCAACCAAATTGGTTGAAATTTTCGTCAAGTAGTCTTCGACAAAGCCCGGACTTCGGTATTGCATTTCAGCTTGGTGGCTTAAAAATTAATTAATGACTGTGGTCATTAAAAATCGGAAAACATATAAATATGTTATATTTAGATTAAAAACAAGCTCTGAAAATTAAAAATATAAAAATTATTATCAAAATTAAATTGTCGAAATCAATTTAAAAACACTTTCATCTTATTCCTTGTCGGTTCCTGATTCCAAAAACATATAGATATGACATGTTTGGATTGAAAACACGCTCAGGAAGTTAAAACGAAGAGAGGTACAGAAAAGCGTGCTTTCCTTCTCAGCGCAACTACTAAACCGCTCTTCTTGTCAATTTCACTGCCTTTGCATCGAACGGTGGACTGACGATGCTACGAGTATACGCTCTTGCTGTAAAAATGCAGTGAGTTCAGTTTCTTTCTGTTAGTTCGACATCTTGACTAAATGTTGTAATTTCGCCTTACGCGACTTGTTGTTTATTTGCGTGACCGATAAAACTTTAAATAACTCGTGGGAATGCTGCATTAATAGACCCCATGATAGACGTCCTTTTTACATTTAGTCAAGTTTTGACTAAATGTTTTAACATAGAGGGGGAATCGAGACGAGGGTCGTGGTGTATGTGTGTGTGTCTGTCTGTCTGTCTGTCTGTGCGTGTGTGTGTGTAGAGCGATTCAGACTAAACTACTGGACCGATCTTTTTGAAATTTGACATGAGAGTTCCTGGGTATTATATCCCCGGAAAAATGTTTCTTTTTTTCGATAAATGTCTTTGATGACGTCATATCCGGCTTTTTGTAAAAGTTGAGGCGGCACTGTCACACCCTCATTTTTCAATCAAATTGATTGAAATTTTGGCCAAGCAATCTTCGACGAAGGCCGGACTTCGGTATTGCATTTCAGCATGGTGGCTTAAAAATTAATTAATGACTTTGGTCATTAAAAATCTGAAAATTGTAAAAAAAAAAATTATAAAACGATCCAAATTTACGTTCATCTTATTTTTTTTTATCATGTTCTGATTCCAAAAACATATAAATATGTTATATTTGGATTAAAAACAAGCTCTGAAAATTAGAAATATAAAAATTGTGATTAAAATTCAATTTCCGAAATCGTTTTAAAAACTATTTCATCTTATTCCTTGTCGGTTCCTGATTCCAAAAACATATAGATATGATATGTTTGGATTAAAAACACGCTCAGAAAGTTAAAACGAAGAGAGGTACAGTAAAGCGTGCTATGAAGCACAGCGCAACCGCTACAGCGCCAAACAGGCTCGTCACTTTCACTAGCGGCGGACTACGTTCAGTTTCATTCTGTGAGTTCCACAGCTTGACTAAATGTAGTAATTTCGCCTTACGCGACTTGTTTTTGCCTGCTTGTGTTAATTTACATAACCGATAAAACGAGGGCGTAAATATACAGGTTCATTACATCTGCCGTCCTCGTAAAACACGGCTGTAAATGGCACAGAACAAAGGGGGCTAGTGAAAGCACGAGATGCACGCATTAATGGGCTTGGGAGAAACATCATTAAAGAGAGACTTGTCTCTCAGTCCGCCGTGCTGTGTGTCTCGTGTGTCTCAGTCAATAAGTCAGTAAGGAATTAAGTCTGTCAGTTTGTCTATTTGTCTGACTTATACTCGAATGGACACTTTACCTAAAGGAATATGCCCGAATGGACACCTTGTTATGGGGGCGAGGACGCCCCCATTCTATACGGATAGTTTCGAGGTTGACCATGGGCAGCGCCATTTTGTTGTGAAATACGTCATCAGTTTGTGTACACAGGAAGTTGTGACATCCGTCACCCTATGGGAGGGGTGGAGGCAACATTGTTCATCTGTAGAAAGTTGTGAAATCCGTCACCCTATGGGAGGAGTGAAGTCAAAATCATTGGTCATCACAGAGTTTGTGTAACACAGGAAGTTGTGAAATACGTCACCCTATGGGAGGGGTGACGGCAAAATCGCAAAAACATGATAGGTCGCAATGTGCAGGGTCAACTGCAACAAACTCAAACCGAGCCATTCATACCTAGCTGTATTTGAGCGACTTATATACCGACATTTTTATTTCTTATTTTCAGCACAGGTGTAGGAAAAATCATGAACCAAAATGTTATTTATTTTCTAATTTAACATTTTTTTTACAAATATGACCATGGTCTTTTAAACATACAGTGACATTAAACATTGTTATGTTAAAAAAAAAGAAAAAAGAAAAAAGCTTTTGTGCACAAAACAGAAAATACATTGTACATTTTACCTACAGGCCAAACAGTGTCTGTTGGCGGCGAAGGACCCAGCAAGTTGCTATTTTTAGATCGATTAAAAGTTGTCAAGAACAGGCGCTTACATTTGGATGTGTCCACTGATAGTAGGTTTGGTTGTGATCAATCAGAATGATGTGGGAATAAAAATGTATGACAGTTTGGTATGATGACATGTAATTCAAATATGCTGAAATGTAATATTATACATGATATAATTTTATTATGGCTGTTGCCATGACCATGAACCACAAGAAAGGTTTAATGTTATGTAAAATCAAAATACCAAAATCAAGCACCTACTGATCTGGTCTACGGTGCGGAAAGATACTCGCGCCGCGCTCATTGGCTCAGTATTGAACTTGCGTCAAGGCCGATGCGCGTAGATTCCCAGAATGTTTACTTTCGGTTAGATTCTTCGACAGCATTCGCAGAGGTGACTGCCGTTACAGAGGTGAGTAAAACTGACCATCGAAAGGAAAATAAGATTCATATTGGTAATACTGATAACATACTTGCACAAGCATGTATCTACCAAAACTGTATGGGAGCACATAGTTGGAAAGGCGTGGTGAAGCGATCAAATCGAATCGTCCGTATCAGTCAGTGCACTGATCAGCCACCACGATTGAATGTCACTGTCTGTATTTTGTATGTAAGCAGAGCTTCCAAACTAGTTAAATCCTGATGTAGTTTACAAAAACAAAACAAAATCTCATTCCTGTTCCATTGTTATTCTTGTAGTTGTGATATATTCTAGTGAAACTGAAAGTAAGTGTTCAAAGCAGAAAAGCCGGACTGAATCAGGTAAATGGGTTGGGAAAGTTTTGCTAAGAAATCCTGTTATTTCCCTGGGTTAATTAATAAGCATCTCTTTGTCCAACTATTTACACAATTTATTTGACTAGTTTGTGGTTTCAATTTAAATTATTGTTGTATTTATTTCTAGACTGCACAAACTTGCATTGATTGCATTTCATTGTTACAGCACAAAACACTGAATGACACATACTGATTGACGAGCATGCCAATAGCCTTCTCGTTTTACAGTATAGGTACTGATAGTTACATACAAGTTTGAATATCACTTTGAACACTGCCACATTCAGTTTTTTTCATCATTGAATAATTTTGTTTCAGGAAGCAAGCACCACTTTTGTCAGAAGTGTATCAAGCTCAAAGTACTATTTCACAAAAGGTGAGAAGTTATTCGTTACATTTGCAACATTTATTGTTAAAAAATATTAAACATAAAGGCAGAATTTGTTTGTCTTGTGATTGTGATGCCTACAACTACACCCGCTTGTGATTTCTCAGTCACGTTACTGCAGATTTGTGTATATTTCAGTCTCATGTGGTATTTGCCATATTTTTGTGTGAACATGTGTATTTTTCAAGACTTAGATTCTGTGATAACATAAAATACCATAACACATTTGACACCAGTGCATCATATAATATTTTTGGATAATTCTCATTACGCATGATTTTTTATTGTGTCACTGTGTGTACATTTATATGTGTTTTTAAATGTCAACAGGTGACAGTTCCACTTTTGGAAGAGGTGTGCAGTGAGATTGCAGAAAATGAATGCCTGTCAGCTGATCTGTGAAGCCATGTTAAAACCTTGGGCTGTAAGTGTTTAGAGAAACACAGTGACTGTATGAATGAATACAATTTTGTTGGAGTAGTGTTTTCACTTTTGCTTATAATGTAAAACAATTTCAAGTTTAAATTTCAAGTTATTCAGTTACGCTGAGAATAAGCTGTCATATATAGTAAGCAGTGCTCCCTGTATGGCATACGTGTAATTATTGTTGATCATTCGCGTACACATTCCAGACTTCAATCAATCAATATGAAGCTTGTCAATGTGCAAGTGTTCTTTTTGAATACAATGGTGTGTGTGTTTGCCTTTCTTTTAAAGTTATACGAGGCAGGGAATTATCCCAAGATATGGACTAATAAAAATCTATCATTGTATATATATATATACAGTGGACCACCCCCCCCCCCCCAATTTGATAATCCCTCCCTTTTAATGACCTTATTTTGTCAGTTTGTCTGTGCATAACTTCTGTAAATTTTCCTTCATTTTAAGACTGCCTCCTTTTAAAGACCCGCTTTCTCAGATTGTTTGAGGTAATACAAAGGTGGTTCTATTGTATGTGTTCAAGTGTAAGACTTTGTGGTCTGTTTGACAGGTGCTGTTCTTCGGGACAAACTTCAGGTGTTTGAGTCATGCCTTGGTCTACGAGGGAAGTTCCGGAACGCGGCCAAGGAAAAGGCTCACTCATTGTACTACGCAAGCCATGCAAGCATTACAGAGGTCACCAAGTCGACTCATGCATCAGCTTCCATTTGCCTCAGGATGTTTGAAAGGCTGGTCGAAGCAACCTATGGGTGCAAACAGGAAGACAACGCGAATGACCGACCGGTGCCAGTGTGTGAGGAAGGATGTGATCAGGTATGTTGCTGGGAGTGTGGTGAAGAAACTAAAAAAGAAAGTTTGGGGCCTCAAGAAAGGTGCATACAGATACGAGAAACTGCGCTGTTTAGAAGCACTGAGGTTCAGTGAGCTGTCAGAAAGTGATTGTGATTCTTCAACTGACATGACAACGGTGCTTAACCGAGGAGGACTGACATTTGTCAAAGACAACATTGTGCAAATGTTCCTTGACATGCAGGACATTTTTCGTCGGACTGTGGGTGTCGCTTGCTCTGCCAAAATGAAAGCTGATGACAAGGACTTTCTGCAACAGTGCCAAACCAATGATACAGTGCCTGTGCTTTTTTATGACACAGTTTATGCATTTGACATTTCTTTGAAAGTGCAAGAAGATGTTTTCGAAAATGCTGTCCTGCTTTTTTTTTTTTAATCCGAGTTCACCACAAGCTGAGGACAATGTCAATGATGGACAAAGTGCAGCGCGGGTGGAAAGAGTAGAGCATGAAGAACAGGTTGCGTACCAGTGACACTAACATTAACAAGGTGTGAGACGGGCAAAGTTAGCTACATTGGTGCTCAGTGATTTACAAGCATGTTTTCTGTTGCTATGTAAATTCTCCTGTCTTATGTAGAACACACACACTTTGTATTACATTTTTTTTTTACAATAATCTCATTTGGTGCTGGGTACAAATATTTTAAAAGTTTTCAGGTTCATGTTATTCTCTAGTTTCACTCAGTTTTGTTTTACGCTCGACACGTGTTTGAATCTGTATCTGTCTGCAACTGTGAGTAAGTACACCTGAATCCAACATACTAAAGAGAAATAGAGAGCTTCAGGGGCCCAAGGACTGTTATGCCGGGGTGGAAGTAGAGATAAGCGCCTACTTCCCAAGAAATGCTCCAAATGGCTTCGTGTCTCCAAACACCTCTGACAGTCAAATCCAGCTCCTGGCCTTCACGTGGCGGGCCCTGTCTTCGACTAACAGGAGAAGGGATGCAGGCGGGTCACTGGCGCCTTAAAACCAGCTGCTTCGGGCAGATGGGGCTCGTTAACCTTGGATGGTCGCTCATCTAGGAGAAGGACAACTCCGATTCCAAAACCCGCACTGCCTTGTGTGCGCCTTGGGAAAGGCAAAGGCTACAAGAAGGAAAACTTCGACGTCAAACCCGGGTAGAGTGGACTCGACAGCCCAGCAAGGCAGCTACTCTTGGGGAGGAGGCAACCCTGAGTAAGAACCTCAACCACCGAAGACGGAAGACAGCAGCCAACTTGGCGTGGGGAGAAAATCGGCTGTCTACGCTCCCACGATAATACATCGAACGCAGAAGAAGAAGAAGAAGAGAGCTTCAGTATTTAGTCTGTACTTTAAAAAAATTGTTATTGCTTGCATTTTTCTTCCGTTGTATTTTTTATGTCTTGAAAATAATAAAAATTGCTTTGAAAATGTATTGTGTACCGCAGTCAGAAGTAATTTATTACTTTTGGGAGTTTAGTAACGTGATATCAGTTTTCAATTGTTCGTTCACTTATATTGCTTTCAGATTTTACACACAAGAAACAGCAGCACGGTTTTCGTTGCGAAAAAGGGCATTGGCAGTGCTACGCGATCGAATTGTGTATTATGTACACGCGGTGTTCTTCTGGAAAAGACCGAAGCGACATGTGACGTCAGTCGTTCAGCCCGCGAGCGGTGGGAGGGGGGGGGGGTTCACATGGTTTGTTTGTTTGTTTGTTTGTTTCAGACCCACACCCATATACACACATTTCACATGTAAACCATTTGTCCGCCCCCTGTCGATATTTATCGACTAAGTTCCTTGTTGAAATAATTATGTATGGTTGAGTGGATATTTGATCTTAATACGTATACAGGAATGGAAAGTTTACGGAAAGACATATGCTCGAATTGTCACTTAAAGGCAGGAGCTACCTACAAATACATCGTTTTTCTCTTCAAGTCATTTGACCACAGCATTCATGAAACAGAACTGTTTGTGTTAAAATTCGGTGTGCTTTTGCTTCAAGATATGTAGAGTAATAGTATTATGATGAAAAACAAAATGTGCTTTTAGATTGACTTAGTAAAAATTATTAAATGAAAAATAAGCAGATAATATTAACACTATTCATCAGATTTGAGCTTTTGCAGAATGTTTTTAGATATGCTGATAAATGATTTGTTCGAACGGATAAGCTACTAGGGAAAAAAGTTAAAGCGATACACATTTTTCAGTTCTCATACATTTTTTACCCACAAAGCAACATTTGTATCTCTTTTACTGTTTTTCCTAGAGCAGCGGTCTCTTCATTTCTGGTAAGTGCCACATGTATCTACTGTGTAGCAACAGAAGTAACATGTTTAACGGACTAAAAATGTTAAATGAGAGAGAGAGAGAGAGAGCACTAAAAATGAGAGAGAGAGAGCAGCAACTGGCAATTGAAGTTAATTTCATCTTAGAAATGCATTAGCCATTTTTTTTAGCAAAAAAGATCAACTAAGCCGGAAATATTACATGCAGGTCATTCAATATGTAATGAGACCTTGCATATGTAGTGGGGTATCACAAGTATATTTTTCAAGTATTACTGATCGTTTGTGTCGATACGAAAATGTATTTATCACTACTAAATTTTAATCTACCTGACATATATACATCGCCACTTTTCTCTTATCAATGTAATTTCTTTCACAAGATTGAATTGGTCCCAATAAAAAGTAAGCCTTTACCTCACTTCCTGTATGTTTTCTCATTCCGGTTTCTAGAAACACAGCATTCCATGGCGGCATATTGTGACGTCACCTCCGGTGTGGTCGGTGTTCACTGGATTCTTCTGCCACAGCTATATCTACTCTATGTTGGTAGCGCAGCAACCTCAGTACTTCTTCGACTCGTTTAGAATCAACATTTCCGATGCGAGTAAATATAAAAACACGCTCTGAATAAAGTCAATGAAAACTGCCGTAACTTGTTTTACTCGAACTCTTTGACCCGCCCAAATACTATTTTTTGCACGCTTGAGTTTTTTCTGTTATTATTAAGACATAAGACCATTTATTGTCCATACAATTAATTACAATGGATGGAAAAGTGGGGTTCATCTGCTCTTAAAACAACCAAACAACATATGACAACAACCTTAAAAAAATAAAAAAATAAGAACAATAAAACAAACCAACAAACCAAATTGTGTATCTCTCGGGGTGCTTCATTATGATTTGTGATATTGAACAATGTTTAATATTGCGCAGGTGCCTATCTTGCTCCTGCCGTTGCTGCGTTGCTGTCTGCCGCCACCGTGTGTTACGTTATCCCAGACTCTGACAAGAAAAGTCCGTCCCGTATCTCCATTTCAAGACTGTTGGAGAAAATCGGTTGGAATGACGCCACGGAGGTGACACTGTCTGCAGGAGGTGACAGTGACAGTGTTTTGACTTATGGCACCTGCACACCTTCGCATTCTATGATCGCAGAGGTGAAAGGAAAATGAGCACTTGAAAAAGGGAATGTGCTTGCAAGATGTAGGCTATTGTCAAAATCGGAGAGATCGTGTAGGAGAATTGAAAGTGAACATTTGATCGATATTTTCTGCGTTTATCTGAAAGATGCATTGACACAAGTGTAACGATCGCAGAGGATTGGTGTTGAACAATAATTGTGTCGAAGAGATTTATAAAAAAAACAACTTTGAGTGATCGTAGAGGGAAAAGGAAAGTGGACAATTGATGAATGGTGTTCAGTGCTTTTGTTTGTAGTCTTTATTCACAAAATCAGAATGAGGAAAATGCAAAACTAACTTTAGATTAACCGCATTCAGCGTTAGTCTGAACTATTTAGTTACAAAACTAGTTCTTCTATATAATCTCATATGATGTGTAACTTTACTGCTTTTCATGTACTCCCCCCCCCCCCCCCCCCCCCCCCCCCGCCACCTCATGATCATCGTCGTTGGAGTCGTCGTCATAATTGATGTTGTTCTTCTTTTACATCTCACTACCAAGAAGAGTATCAACAGAGAGAGAGAGAGAGAGAAGAGAGAGGGGAGAGAGAGAGAGAGACAACTGCAAAGAGGACGAGAGAGAGAGAGACAGCTGCAAAGAGAACGAGAGAGAGAGAACAGAGAGAGAGAGAGAGAGAGAGAGAGAGAGAGAGAGAGAGAGAGACATTGACAATGACAGTGACAATGACAATTCTTTATTTAACGAGGGTAGTAGATTAAGCATTGGTCTGCTTTTTTACATCCAGCCCTCGCCCTAAAGATGGACTAACTACAACAATGAAATAAAAATACAAGATAAAAAAATAAAAAAATAAAAATAAAATTCTACATTTTAACAGATAATTAAAGTGAAAACACATACATATGTACACAAAATGCATTGCATTGAGGTAGATTGCGAGTTAATTGATGTGAATTAAGTGGTATAGAGCAGCTTGCACTTTATCAACATCATGCTCTAGAGAGAGAGAGAGAGAGAGAGAGAGAGAGAGAGAGAGAGAGAGAGAGAGAGAGAGAGAGAGAGAGAGAGAGAGAGAGAGAGAGAGAGAGAGAGAGAGAGAGAGAGAGAGAGAGAGAGAGAGAGAGAGAGAGAGAGAGAGAGAGAGAGAGAGAGAGAGAGAGAGAGAGAGGTGTGCGAATTTTTTCTGTTATTTTTACATGGAGATAAATGTAGTTTAATTGATCGTTTGCGTTGGCAACCTGATTTTTCTTTTTTTTCTTCTCTATAGTAATGCTTTGTCATTTCGTCTCACTTTTCTCTTCTTTTGCAATAATTTCATACCAGTGGGTTATGGTGTAGACAGAGGCTAAAGCTCATGTTTTTTCTTTTCTTCAGAAGTAATGTCTTTATTTTCTTAAAAACTGTCTTTCGTTCTTGGAAGTCCGCCTTCCACTGCAAATATGTATTAAAGACTGAAAAGAAAGCCGAACAAGTAATTCGCTCATTTCATCTTTATTTACATCTATCTTCAAATGTACATCGTTTAATTTAGCAGCACAATTGTTTAAATTCTGAAAGTAAATCAAAGTGAACACCGAACTGGTATGGAGGACTACAATAATATTCGCATTCTATCTCTACTATATATAGAAATGGATGTAAGTGTGTGTGTGTGTGTGTGTGTGTGTGTGTGTGTGTGTGTGTGTGGTCGCCATACTTCTGAGATGGCACGAGGCAGGAGCAAGATTGTGTGCATGCATACTCCCTAGGAGCCGCAGATGTGGACATGGGTTTTAGTTTCTTGATTCATTGTTTATTTCTCAGGTTATGGACCTCCCATTTATTGAATACAGTCTATGTAGTGCAAGACCAGTCCAGTGCCTACTGTTCACCTGTAGCAAGCACATAATGCCAGTGATATTAGAGACTCTCCATTGCTCCTATGAGGGGAAGAAATGAAGAAAGAAAAATTAACTGGACAGTTCCGGAAATTTCTAGAAGCTAAGGGAGGTAACTCTTACTTTTTGTTTTTATCGAAACAAAGGAGGTAAAGCTAATAATAATGGGATAGGGAGCGTCTTAAATTGCTATGGGCTCCGCTTACACCCGGGAGAAGCCGGGCTCATCTGCTAGTGAGTATAAATTTCCAAGCGCCAAGGCAAAAGAAAGAACCTTTGATGCGAGATCTTCGTGTCTACCCTTTGCCCGAAATAAGAAAACGATATCTATGTGCTAGTCAGCACATCCACGTATATATCTTCACTCACGCACATCTACAACACCCAAACAAAAGAAATACACCATTCTCAGTCACTAGTTTGTGGCCGATCCCAATTTTATTTATTACATAATTGTTTGTTTCAAACATTCTTCGGAGGCATTCACACAACATAAATCAGGAATTTCAATATACAAGGAGAGAGAAACACAACTACAGCGAAACCACGGCCGAGAAAACAAGGGAAGAAGATGCACATCAAGAATAACATGATTGGGTACAGGCTGGAAAAGCACCACGCTATTATCAACAAGCATTTCATGAAAATGTGTGTAATTTAGCATTGTTCTGGTCACATAAAATAAGCATTTGCTTGAGTGCGTGTCCTGGTTGTATGTTTTCAATTGTTTCTTGCGAAGAATTCTGAATAAAATTTTGTTTAAACCAACAAGCATTTTCTCGTCCAAAGCATTCCTTGAAAGAACCTGTTGTCGAGTTTGCCCTCGAAATGGATTTAGCCATGCGGGTAGTATCCTGTTTATTAACCGCCGTACTTGCCACCGCCATAGGAGCCGAGACCGACACCGCCAGCACCACCGTAAGTAGCGGGGTAGCCGTAGCCGTAACCACCGGCACCGCCACCAGCGACGCCATAGGCAGCGCCGATACCGGCTCCTCCCGGGTATCCAGCGCCGTAACCGATACCAGCACCAGCACCGCCCACGCCGATACCAGCACCACGGCCCACGCCGACTCCGGCACCGTAAGCTCCAGCAGACCTGGCGTCAAATCCCGCCCTGGCACCATCGCGGCCCCACTGCTGTCCGTTGCTGGTGCGCGCGTCGACCAGGCCCTGGCCGGCGTTCTTCTTCCACACCTCGTTGTCAAAGCCGTGCTTGGAGGCAGCGTTGGCGTTGGAATGGGCAGCGTTGGCGTCCTGGAATCCATCAGCCTGCTTCTTGTAGTCGTTAGCGCTGTTAGCCCTGGCAGCGGCAGCGGCACGAGCGGCCTGGGCGTTGCGGCCGTTGTTGTTCTGCACCTCGTTGTAGCGGTTGTCCAGCGCCCTCTGGTTCCAGTCCTTCTTGGCGGCAGTGTCGTAGCCGAAGATGTCGTCGGCCTGGTCGCGGTCGTACTTGAGTCGCTCCCAGTTGTCACCGGCGCGGTTCTTGTTGTTGAAGTACTTCTTGTAGATTTTCTTGTTCTGCTTGCGGTCGCTGAGGCGCTTCTTCTGAGCCTCCTTCTTCCACAGGTCCTCGTTGAAGTTGTTGAGGTTCTGGTCTCGGTTCCAGGCCTTGGCAGCGGCAGCGTTGGCGGCGTCCACCTTGTTGGCCGTCCTAGCGTTCTGGCGCGCCCAGTCGGAAAAACCCTGGTCGTTGCTGTCGGCATTCTTCTGGCGGTTGAAGCCGTTGACGCGGTCGTTGAGCCACTGGTCGCGGGAGAAGGTGGCCTCGGTGCGGTCGTTGGAAGCGGCGCCCTCGGTCTGGCGGAGACCGGTCTTGGCGGCCTGGTCCCAAGCAGCGGCTATGTCTCCCTCGTGCACACCCTTGGCGACCTGGCCTCCGGCCCCTCCGTTGTAGTAGCCGGGCTTGGCAGCGTAGCCTCCGTTTCCGGCCAGACCATAGCCCAGGACGTTGTTGCCGTAGGTTCCACCCTTGCCACCAAAAGCCTTGGCGTTACGCAGGTAGCTGCCGTCGGCGGTAGCCAGGTCCTTGTAGATATCGCTGGCGGTCTTGCGGTCATCGGTCCACAGTCGGTTGGCGCCCTGGCTCTGGTCCACCTTCTGGGAGTAGTCCTTGTTGTTCCCGAGCGCCTTGGTGTTGCTGTTGGCGTTGCGGGCAAACTTGTCCCAGTTGGAGTCCGAGGCGGCGGCGTTCTGGGCGGCGGCGGACTGGCGGGAGGCCTTCTGGGCATCGGCAGCTGCGGCCCACAGGGAGTTCTTGTCGACGTTGCGGTCGTAGTTGGCGGCGCGGTCGCTGAGGTCGTCCAGGGCGTGTTCGTTGTTGTTCTCGGCGTACTCGAAGCCTCCGTTCTCATTGTCCCTGAGATCGAACTTCTTGTCGTAGGCGTAGTCGATGTCGTCGTTGTTGCGGCGACCCTGCACACACACAGTTGTAAAGTTGACGATCGTTGCATACGCAGACATATAAGACGTTGAAGCTGTCAGCTCATTCTCTTTGTTTATTCCGTGTGCTCTCTCTCATAGCTCAGGCAAGACTGCCCTAAAACAGCAAGGGGAAAATCTCTTCCGTGTTCGCTCACTCACACATTCACACAATCACTAACTCCATGTGATTACTCCGAGCTCTGCTATTTATAGGAATATTCTCGCTCATCAATGTCGACTGGTGTTCACAATGTTACATCTCCCTTGTCATAATATTAAACAATAATGATAAACAAAACAAACGTCTACACATATTCCTAATTGTTTGAATGCAAATTAAATAGTAATTGGTAGTCAATGCAAATCCTTGCTCATAATATAATTTTCTCTACTCAATAGGTCCTCTCTCAGGCACGCACAGACGCCAAGTAAAAGCTCAAAATATAAAACTGTAATACTGTAATTACTGTCTTTCTTCTTGTAGATGGAATAAATTCATGAGAGACAGCTTATTTTTCTTGAATAAAGTTTTGTATGTAATTTAGTCGCTGTGGGGGTCTCACGGGTCTCCCGTACCTGGTGGTGTTTGGGTCCAATCCAGGTCCCTGGGCTGCGGCTTGTGGCTTGGGTTCCTCTTGTTGGACAACCTCAGGCATGAACGTCTTGTTCTGACTTGGCTGTTTTCGGATGAAACGCCGGTTGCGACGGTACATGCGGCCATCGTCAGTTTGCACGTGGTACGAACGTGGCGTCTTGGCGGGTGCGGTGACTAGTCGGGCCGGTCTCCAGTTGTCATCTGGGGTCAGCTGAACGAAGACTTCATCTCCAGTCTTTAGCGAGGGGAGCGGTCGGCTGGAACGATCGTAGTATTTCTTCTGGCCTGCCTGGCGCTGCTGACGTCGGGCCGTGACGACCTGTGGGTTATTGGTCTTGGGCTGCAGCTGGCTCGCGGTCGCTGGCAGGACGGACCGGAGCTGACGACCCATCAATAGCTGGGCTGGTGACGCTAGGCCGTCTACTGGTGTGTTGCGGTACTCGAGGATGCATAGCAGAGCGGAACTCTTGCTGGCTTTGGCCTTGTCCATGATGTTTTTTACTGTCTGTACTGTCTTTTCGGCCAGGCCATTGGACTGGGCATATCTGGGGCTAGAGGTAACGTGGTTAAAGTCCCAGGTAACGGCAAACTGGGCGAAGTCATCGGACGCGAACTGGGGGCCGTTGTCGCTGACCAAGGTTTCTGGGATGCCGTGTCTGCTGAAGTGTGTCGACAGTTTTCTGATGACTGCAGCTGACGTGGTGTTGGCCATCTCGTCGATCTCGAAATAGCGGCTGTAGAAATCTACCGTGACCAGATAGTCCTTGCCGTCCCAGGTTAAGAGGTCTGAAGCCAGCTTTTGCCAGGGTCGTGTGGGGATGTCGTGAGGTAGCATCGGCTCTTTGCAGTTGCTGTTTTGCCTCTCGTTGCAGACGGTGCAGTTGGCGACGGTGTGTTGTATTGTCGGCCGCCATTCTCGGCCAGAAGAGTACTTGCCGCGCTCGTTGGAGGCATTTTTCTACCCCGAGGTGGCTAGAGTGTATCTTTGTCAGCATTTGGGGACGCAGGCACAGGCGATGGGCTTGTGGTCTTGGAAAATCACCGCTCCCAGGCCGTATTTGCTGGCGTCGACTTGCAGGACAATCTTCTTGGTTGGGTCGTACAGCGCGAGTACTGGTTGGCTTGCCAAAATGGATGTTATCTTGTCCCAGGCTACTTGTTGTTGGCAGTCCCATACGAAATCGCTGTCTTCTTTCAGCATGTCTCTGAGTGGCTTCGTAGTATCGGCAAGGTGCGGTGCGAACTTTGCCAAGTAGGTCACCCTTTCTCCTGTCCAAATGAGGAGGTAGGCGCACTTTTCGGGTTCCGCCGACTTGTGTAGGGGTCCAGCAAACATAAGCTCTGCGTGCTGTTTGAATTTTCGCCATTCTTCTTGCAGGTTTCTGGAGTCCCAGTTTATGGTTGGATTCTGCATGGATGAAGCCATTCTTGCTGCGTAGAGTTCGTATCCCACTTCTGACACCATGTAAAGTTGACGATCGTTGCATACGCAGACATATAAGACGTTGAAGCTGTCAGCTCATTCTCTTTGTTTATTCCGTGTGCTCTCTCTCATAGCTCAGGCAAGACTGCCCTAAAACAGCAAGGGGAAAATCTCTTCCGTGTTCGCTCACTCACACATTCACACAATCACTAATTCCACGTGATTACTCCTAGCTCTGCTATGTATAGGAATATTCTCGCTCATCAATGTCGACTGGTGTTCACAATGTTACAACAGTCAAGTCGTTGGTCACAGTGCTGAGTGCTGAATATGAAAGTTCTCAAAGTCTCGCAATCAGGCGTTAGGTAAATTTTGTTGGTGTGTTTATGAATAGGCCGGATCAATCATAATAAGAGATGCATTGATATTGTTGCTGTTTTATCATCTTGTCCGGGAATTTCATTTTTGTTTAATTAGTTATATTATGATGTGATTTTGATTGATTGTGCAAATAGATTGTGCTTCTTGTAATTTGTACCGGTTGTGTATGCCCCCCTCCAGAGGATCCAAGTAAACACAGATCGTGAAACTCAGTAAGACCGTTTGCACTGCAGACTTTTTGTTGTTGATCGTACAGCTTTCTTTTTGAAGGAAAGTGCATATCTTACAGCGGGCATTTGCAACCAGGAAGCCTTTCTCTTGTCGTCCCCGCCAATCTACTTACAGGCAATTATTTAGGCAATCCGCGGTATAATGTAGAGTGTGATGTGTGTGTGTGTGTGTGTGTGAGTGAGTGAGTGTGTGAGTGTGTGTGTGTGTGTGAGTGTGATGTGTGTGTGTGTGTGTGTGTGAGTGAGTGAGTGTACGCAGTTCGGTTGGCGCTCTGTTTGGTTGTTGTGTTTGAATATATTATGTATTGAATGAGCTCAAACCAAGATGTTAACCTGTGTACTGCACGTGGTTGTAATACAATCTTTTGTCATCATTTTCACGAGTATTCATTCACAAGCACCTGGGAAATAAATCTCATGTTACCCAGGCAATAAATCCCCGGTTACCATAGTTGCAGGAAGCAGGTTATACATGGATAATCAAAAGCAAACCCAATAGAAACGCTCGGGGATTCTTCGGCTCTTTTCATTGGTGTTTCCCCAGACCTAAACAGACGACACGACACTGCATTGCAAAGTTCCAAAAACGAACTGGCAAACTGGCAAAAGTAAACAAAAAACAAAACTTTATGAAAGGTCATACATTCATCAAAAACGAATAAAACCTAGCGATATGTTTTGTCTTCTTACAGAGTCATGGAATGCGTGTATCTGTGTTTCGATACACAGACGTTCGGAGAAACACGAACGTCAAGTTCAAGTAAAACGACCCCTGACATACACATTTTGACCCGTGCACAAGACGTTGTATCGATAAACGAAGCACAAATAAGAAACAATAATAAAAGCAAAGAAAATAGCAACAAGATATGCAAACATCTAACAAAGCCGAGCAAGCAGAATGACAGGTCTAATGAAAAACAAAGAGGCACTGAGTCGGAAACAAGATCGCGATTCTTTCCTTCGCTGCACGACGCAAATCTTCTGTGACCTTTGACCAAACGTAGCTTCCACATTCGATCACTCAGCTTAATATTTACAACAGAAAGCCGAGGGGGTGGAATACCGAGATGAACCTACAGAACTATGCATCCTCAAACCTGACATATTCATCCCAACATTTAATGAACTCAAAAACACAGAAAGTTGCTTTCACACGCCAGCTTTGATTGCCAGTGGTAATCAAACCGGGACTCGTGTGGTTATCAGCACGGAACCCGTGTTTCAAAGCATGGCTCCCTGGGTTGATTGTGCACTTATTTTCTCACTACCAAAATGATGACAAAAACGATGTTTGGTGGTTTGTTGACAGACCAGCTTTTTTGTCGGTCCTCGGGGGGCATATCGAATTTTCTTTCATATTTATTGACCGCGGCCTTGGTCAATAAATATGAAACAAAAGACGATATGCTCCCCCTCGGACCGACAAAAAAGCTGGTCTGTCAACAACCCATCAAACATCTTATATTGTCATCATTTTCACGAGTATTCATTCACAAGCACCTGGGAAATAAATCTCATGTTCCCCAGGCAATAAATCCCCGGTTGCCATAGTTGCAGGAAGCAGGTTATACATGGATAATCAAAAGCAAACCCAATAGAAACGCTCGGGGATTCTTCGACTCTTTTCATTGGTGTTTCCCCAGACCTAAACAGACTAACTTTGCAAACCCATCAAACATCTTATAATGTCTTATGTCTTATCCGGCCGTGATTTCCTTATAGCAGCTGTTTACAACCCCCAAAGAAAACACCACAAAACAAGAAGGGCAAAGCCCATACGACTCACATGCTTTACACATTTTTCCTACCAAAATACATGTGACCTTGACCCAAGGTCAAGGTCATCCAAGGTCATGCAACATAAAGCTGTTAATTCAAGACATAGGAAGTACAATGGTGCTTATTGGCTCTTTCTACCATGAGAATGGTCACTTTTAGTGGTTCACTACCTTATTTTGGTCACATTTCATAAGGGTCAGAGTGACCTTGACCTTGATCATATGTGACCAAATGTGTCTCATGATGAAAGCATAACATGTGCCCCACATAATTTTTAAGTTTGAAACAGTTATCTTCCATAGTTCAGGGTCAAGGTCACTTCAAAATATGTATACAATCCAACTTTGAAGAGCTCCTGTGACCTTGACCTTGAAGCAAGGTAAACCAAACTGGTATCAAAAGATGGGGCTTACTTTGCCCTATATATCATATATAGGTGAGGTATTCAATCTCAAAAACTTCAGAGAAAATGGGAAAAATGTGAAAAATAGCTGTTTTTTAGGCAACATTTATGGCCCCTGCGACCTTGACTTTGAAGCAAGGTCAAGATGCTATGTATGTTTTTTGGGGCCTTGTCATCATACACCATCTTGCCAAATTTGGTACTGATAAACTGAATAGTGTCCAAGAAATATCCAACGTTAAAGTTTTCCGGACGTCCGGACGGACGTCCGGACGTCCGGACGGACGGACGGACGGACGGACGACTCGGGTGAGTACATAGACTCACTTTTGCTTCGCATGTGAGTCAAAAACCAAGGATGCCTTTTCGTCTTTTAGAACTGATTGTTTGGTATTGCTCATCAGAATTCTCTCCGACACACGCAATAAACAACAACATCAACAACAACAACAACAACAACACCAACACCACTACCAAAAACACCAACACCAACAACAACAACAAACAACCAACAAACAACCAACAACAACCAACAAACAACAACAAACAACAACAAACAACAACAACAAACAACAACAAACAACGACAAACAACAACAACAAACAACAACAAACAACAAACAAGTCGCGTAAGGCGAAATAACAACATTTAGTCAAGCTGTCGAACTCACAGAATGAAACTGAACGCAATGCAATTTTTCAGCAAGACCACATACTCGTAGTTTCGTCAGTCCACCGCTTGTGGCAAAGGCAGTGAAATTGACAAAAAGAGCGGGGTAGTAGTTGCGCTGAGAAGGATAGCACGCTTTTCTGTACCTCTCTTCGTTTTAACTTTCTGAGGTATTTATATAAAAAAAGAAAAAAACGTCCGGGGATATCATTCCCAGGAACTCTCATGTAAAATGTCATAAAGATCGGTCCAGTAGTTTGGTCTGAATCGCTCTACACACACACGCACACACACACACACACACACACACACACACACACACACACACACACACACACACACACACACACACACACACACACACATACACAATGACCCTCGTCTCGATTCCCCCTCTATGTTAAAACATTTAGTCAAAACTTGACTAAATGTAAAAACAACAAACAACAACAAACAACAAGTCGCGTAAGGCGAAATTACTACATTTAGTCAAGCTGTCGAACTCACGGAATGAAACTGAACGCACTGTAGTTTTTCACCAAGACAGTACAGCTTCGTCAATCCCCGCGAGAAGGAAATCGCTCACCTTCCACGTGCAAAACGCAGTGAAATTAACACGCCAGAATAGCGCGGTAGCGTATTGTGCTAAGCAGGAAAGCGCTTTTTATATTTAGTCAAGTTTTGACTAAATATTTTAACATCGAGGGGGAATCGAAACGAGGGTCGTGGTGTATGTGCGTGTGTGTGTGTGTGTGTGTGTGTGTGTCTGTGTGTGTGTGTGTGTGTGTAGAGCGATTCAGACTAAACTACTGGACCGATCTTTATGAAATTTGACATGAGAGTTCCTGGGTATGAAATCCCCGAACGTTTTTTTCATTTTTTTGATAAATGTCTTTGATGACGTCATATCCGGCTTTTCGTGAAAGTTGAGGCGGCACTGTCACGCCCTCATTTTTCAACCAAATTGGTTGAAATTTTGGTCAAGTACTCTTCGACGAAGCCCGGGGTTCGGTATTGCATTTCAGCTTGGTGGCTTAAAAATTAATTAATGACTTTGGTCATTAAAAATCGGAAAATTGTAAAAAAAAATAAAAATTTATAAAACGATCCAAATTTACGTTTATCTTATTCTCCATCATTTGCTGATTCCAAAAACATATAAATATGTTATATTTGGATTAAAAACAAGCTCTGAAAATTAAATATATAAAAACTATTATCAAAATTTTTTTTTCGAAATCAATTTAAAAACACTTTCATCTTATTCCTTGTCGGTTCCTGATTCCAAAAATATATAGATATGATATGTTTGGATTAAAAACACGCTCAGAAAGTTAAAACGAAGAGAGGTACAGAAAAGCGTGCTATCCTTCTCAGCGCAACGAATACCCCGCTCTTCTTGTCAATTCCACGTGCACTGCCTTTGCCACGGGCGGTGGAGTGACGATGCTACGAGTATACGGTCTTGCTGCGTTGCGTTGCGTTCAGTTTCATTCTGTGAGTTCGACTGAGCTTAACTAAATGTTGTATTTTCGCCTTACGTGACTTGTTTCTGTATTCTTGTTAACTTTCTGAGCTTGTTTTGAATACAACCTATCATATCTATATGTTTTTGGAATCAGGAAATGATAAAGAATAAGATTAAATCATTTTTGGATCGATTTCTTAAATTTTTATCGTAAGACTAATTAATCTATTTTCGTTAATTGTGATCACATTTTAAGAGTAAACATGACATATGTATAGGTTACAACACGAGTGGTTTTTTATATGGCTTGTATTTCAGTCAAGACCCAGCGGATGAATATCATAGGGATTCACGAGCCTCTGGCGAGTGAATCCCGATGATATTCCCGCTGGGTCTTGACTGAAATACAAGCCATATAAAAAAAACACGAGTGTTGTAAGCTGTATATCCCATGCGTACACCAAAGACAACGTGGACCACAATAAAGCACTGTAGTTGTCTGTGGTGTGTAAAATAGGTGAGCCAGCGAGGTGTGTTCCTCTTCACTACCCCATGCTAAAGCCACGTCGCCGAAGAAATGAAGTGCAAACAAGTGCATCCGTAAATGTGTGTTAAATCTACATTCAAACCACTGTTCGATTTGCTTTTGAATGCATTTTAGTTTCAAGATAGTAAAGAAAGCACACACAATGAAAGTTTTCATTGAATCAAAGACAGTTTCGATTTAGGTTCTGAGTCCCTCCAAGGTCACAGTTCCAGGCTACCGTTGCCAACACCGGTTTGGTTAACTCGGATCCCAATTCTAGTTTAATTTTTGTGTTGGAGTGTAGAATTACGAAAATAAACTAACATTTTACTGAATAACTTCCTTTAGATTTAAGCAGTCATTTCATGTTCGTGAAATATATAGATCTCTTAGTTAATTTGTTCGATCGTGCTTGCGTTAATCAACCCATACCGGTAGCGTCAATTCTGTCTAAAACGGTGTAATGGCTGCTCCTTGAAACTGCGTGTTGAATACCGTTTGGACTGATTTTACTCCATCAGGATGAAATACACGTTTGCTGAGCTCTTGGATACTTTTATATAACCATGAACTTACGTCAGTGTAAGGCAAAAAAGTTGGACATGCTCGAAAAATGGATGAAACAGCCTGTGCCTGTGCGAACCGGCCAGTCAAAAAGGTACACTCGTAACAGTGCATCTTTGCTTGTTGGAACACACGGAGGAAGGGAGGTTACTCTAGCTTCACCTCAAATGAACAGCGAGGTTCGTTTGCTGTCACTATCAGTTGATTCTTCGCTTTTGTTCTTTTTTTACTCCACCTGCACCCAAAGTGTAAAGATAAACGCTTTGTTTACTGTATCGCATACCACAGATACGTATCATGGTTTTGTCCTCTGTGAATGTTGTGTTTTCTTTTGTTTAGCCATGTGAGCAATGCTCTTCATCAATCCACTGAAACATGTTCGGTGCAGTGTCAAGTGTAGGCAGAAGTATAGTTCCTCGGCCAAACCGGAATCGGTACTATGATATATTTTTTTGAGCCCATTATGTATTTATTGAAGCCGAAAAATACAACATATATACCCATAGTAGCATTACAGAGACAAAGAAGCAGCTCATGGGATATGTATATATAGATTCAGAATATGATGAAGAATACGATGCAATCAATTTTAAATCTGTTTGCGAAAAATCGATTTTAATGACAACTTTAATGAGCAAACTCATTAATTAATTTTTAAGCCTCCAAGCTGAAATGCAATACCAAAGTCCGGGCTTCGTCGAAGATTACTTGACCAAAATTTCAACCAATTTGGTTGAAAAATGAGAGCGTGACAGTGCCGCCTCAACTTTTACGAAAAGCCGGATATGACGTCATCAAAGTTATTTATCAAACAAATGAAAAAAAACGTCTGGAGATACAATACTCAGGATCTCTCATGTCAAGTTTCATGAAGATCGGTCCAGTAGTTTTCTCTGAATCGCTCTACACACACACACACATACACCACGACCCTCGTCTCGATTCCCCCCTCTACGTTAAAACATTTAGTCAAAACTTGACTAAATGTAACAAGTCGCGTAAGGCGAAATTACTACATTTAGTCAAGCTGTGGAACTCACAGAATGAAACTGAACGCAGTGCATTTTTTCACAATGACCGTAGTCCGCCGCTTGTGCAAAACGGAGTGAAACTGACGAGCCTGTTCAGCGCGGTAGTGGTTTCGCTGTGCTGCATAGCACGCTTTTCTGTACCTCTCTTCGTTTTAACTTTCTGAGCGTGTTTTTAATCCAAACATATCATATCTATATGTTTTTGGAATCAGGAACCGACAAGGAATAAGATGAAAGTGTTTTTAAATTGATTTCGAAAATTTAATTTTGATCATAATTTTTAATTTTTTAATTTTCAGAGCTTGTTTTTAATCCAAATATAACATATTTATATGTTTTTGGAATCAGAAAATGATGAAGAATAAGATGAACGTAAATTTGGATCGTTTTATATTTTTTTTTTTCCAATTTTCAGATTTTTAATGACCAAAGTCATTAATTAATATTTAAGCCACCAAGCTGAAATGCAATACCGAAGTCCGGCCTTCGTCGAAGATTGCTTGGCCTCATTTTCAATCAATTTGATTGAAAAATGAGGGTGTGACAGTGCCGCCTCAACTTTTACAAAAAGCCGGATATGACGTCATCAAAGACATTTATCGAAAAAATTAAAAAATTATCCGGGGATATCATACCCAGGAACTGTCATGTGAAACTTCATGAAGATCGGTCCAGTAGTTTTCTCTGAATCGCTCTACACACGGACACACACACACGCACACACACACAAACACACACACAAACACACACACACACACACACACACACACACACACACACACACACACACACACACACACACACACATACACCACGACCCTCGTCTCGATTCCCCCTCTATGTTAAAACATTTAGTCAAAACTTGACTAAATGTAACAACCGTACCTTGTAGAACTGGTTGCCCTGGGCCCAGATCTGGTCGTTGAGCACACGATTGGCGTCGGCCCTCTGACCATGCTTGTTGGCGTCGAACGATGAGGCCGCGGCGTTGTTAGCAGCCTTTCTGGAGTCCTCGTTGTTGTGGTTGTACACGTTGGCATTGTTGCCGAACCTGCGGAAAAAAGGAGTATACATGATACAGGGGTGCTGCTAGGATTTAGAAACTGAAAACATAATCTGATTATACCGAGAACCAACATATTGTATGTAATTGTATTGTACAAAAGCGACTGGTTGCTGATTAAGAAACTAAATCGTCAAAACAACACGTACCGTTTTGCACGCAAAAACAGGCAGGCAGTTGAGTGTGGGTGTGTGTGCCACTGTTGCCCTTGTCTTATCGCATATCGATGTCGTCATGGACTTTTGGCGTAACTCGATTCTTGGCGATATTGATATTGTTGTGCTAGACAAAGTAAATGTCTCCATGAGAAATATTCACTTAAATACGATTGACGATACCTTATTTTATTTTAATATCCATACCAGGAACAAATATAAAAAACGCTCGCGCTGGACCCGAGTACTCTTCAGACTGGCTCGCTCAATAAATATAAATGTTTGGAATGTCTGTGGTGTGAATGTTGGTTTCTGACCAGAAATGCAGATCTATCTATCTCTGGCCGATTCATAGATTCAACCTACAAACTGCGACCTCATCTGTGATCAGATATGTTTCGACAAGCATTAAACGGATTAAATTAACCACATGCAGTTTATTCTTCAGAAAAATGCACACAAAAAATGGGTTGGGTTCGGTGATTTGTACATAAAGTTTACATAAATGATAAACGTCTTCCTCGCGATAGATTCGCTTATTATTTTGTCTTATGAAGCCGTCATCAACACGAACACAATGATTGCAGAAGCAAACTCTGTACCTACACGACCGAGACACAAGACTGATTATTTCACAGCTGCAATGAGAATAGAGAACAAAGACGTTTTGGGTAAGCTTACTCACGTCAGGTCTTCACTGACAAGCTAGGAACAGACGGAAAATTCCGAACAAAAGTAAATGACGTCAAAGTCTCTTTCGCTTTGCGTGTAACTTTGTCATGACGTATTTTTGTGTGACGCGTTCGGCTGTTCTATCAGGTCAATGGCTGCGTGTTGCCCCGCCGGTGTGAACTCCTCCTACGGCCAAGTCGTTTTTGTGGTTTATTTCGCATTTAGGTCCCAGGTAACATTATGAAGTTTTAATACGATCAATCGGACCTATTATCAAGTTAGTGTATCAACTTTTGAACGAACTGCGCCCAGTAGTTTCCCAGCAATAAGCTGTTAAGTGGAGAAAGACACACAGACACACACACAGACACACAATTAAAGTCTGCTGAGCCCTTGTACTAGCGTACTCGGGGATAAACACTATTTCACAATAACAATAATCAGTGGTGTCCTTTTTCATGTAAACAGCTGTTTAAAACGAATTAAACCAAAATTCCACAACGACGTCGGCATATCAGCCGTAGACAGATCTGAGATAGTGAGCCAGATTTGTTTCACAGGTAGGACCGTGCCTTTAAACCCAAACTTCTTCTTCTTCTTCGTTCATGGGCTGAAACTCCCACGATCACTCTTATGTGTTTGTGCGAGTGTGTTTTTACGTGTATGGCCCTTTTTACCACACCATTCCGGCAGTCATACGCTGCTTTCAGAGAAAGCATGCTGGGTATTTTCGTGTTTCTACAACCCACCGAACTCTGACATGGATTACAGGATCTTTTCCGTGGGCACTTGGTCTTGTGCTTGCGTGTACACACAAAGGGGTATAAGGCACTAACAGGTCTGCACATAAGTGGAAAATATCCACCCTTAACCCACCAGGCGGCCGCAGCCGGGATTTGAACTCACGACTTTCCAGGAGGCCGATGTCTTATCCACTTGGCCACTCAGCCCGTCTAACCCCAAACGATGAAGCAGAACGTAACGCACTTGTGGTTGTAGTCTCCTTGTGGTTGCTTGTCCGCCCCCCCCCCTCCCGCCCCACCCACCCCACCCACCCCCTTTCTTTCTTTATTTGGTGTTTAACGTCGTTTTCAACCACGAAGGTTATATCGCGACGGGGAAAGGGGGGAGATGGGATAGAGCCACTTGTCAATTGTTTCTTGTTCACAAAAGCACTAATCAAAAATTTGCTCCAGGGGCTTGCAACGTAGTACAATATATGACCTTACTGGGAGAATGCAAGTTTCCAGTACAAAGGACTTAACATTTCTTACATACGGCTTGAGACAGGTTTCACAGTCTTCAGAGTCGGGTATGTCCCTGACTTTGATATTAAATAAAACGTTTCGTTTTGTTTAGTCGTGAATTTTCACTGGTCTATGTCGAATGTCCTCGGAATTTACATATGAAAAATAAACTTTGATCGAATTCAAGTCAAGTTTGTATTCCCCACCAGCGAAAAAGGTAGGTCGGTCGTGAGAAATGAGACAGACACGATTTCCCTTTTTAGCCACATTGCAATAGACAAAGGCACCAGTACAAAAACACACAAAGAAATCCAGTTAAAAGTACATTAGAAATCAAAGAACAGAGATAGATGAACACACTTAGTTAAAAAAAACAATGAATGTGTTTATGTTTTGTCGATACAATCGCATGTGAAGTGAACGGTCTTTTTTCTAAATGTGTCTGTCTCAAAAACGTTAATTACAAATCTGTTCAGTTGGAATGGCTGTTAAAAGGTTTGGACGTAACATGCTTTTAATAAGTAGCAATTTCCATCAAATCACGACATAAAAGGGTTTTGAAAGGCTAACTACGGCTTATTCTACTTACGCTTGGTCATTTTGTCACTCGGGCAAGGTGTCTGTCTCATTTTATCTCACGACCGCCCTGCAGACAAATCGTCTGCTATAACCGCCATACACAGCAAATTGTCATGATGCAACCAATTTTACACTTCCTATCCGTTGTCAGGCAGATAATCAACTGGCTGACTAAAGAATTTTTCGGCATGTGTTTATTTCAGAGCACGTTATTTACTGTCTAGTAACTCGGGCAAGGTGTCTGTCTCATTTTTTCTCACGACCGCCCTGCAGACAAATCGTCTGCTATAACCGCCATACACAGCAAATTGACATGATGCAACCAATTTTACACTTCCTATCCGTTGTCAGGCAGATGATCAACTGGCTGACTAAAGAATTTTTCGGCATGTGTTTATTTCAGAGCACGTTATTTACTGTCTAGTCACTCGGGCAAGGTGTCTGTCTCATTTTTTCTCACGACCGTCCTGAAGACAAATCGTCTGCTATGACCGCCATACACAGCAAATTGCCATGATGCGACCAATTTTATACTTCCTATCCGTTGTCAGGCAGATGATCAACTGGCTGACTAAAGAATTTTTCGGCATGTGTTTATTTCAGAGCACGTTATTTACTGTCTGTCTCTGAAAACCTTGAATTCTCACGACCGCCCGGCACTATTGACGGTCATTTCTTACCAAATGTTAAGCAGATTCATTTGTAAAATAACAACATTCAGTGACTGTGTCTGATCAACGCCAGTGTTTTTTTTCAATCCTTGAATGCACTGCATTGTGAATGTTGTGGTCAAGTGAGAGTTTTATAGACATCGCCGTACGTTTTTCAACACTTTGATGACGTCAGACAGCAGATTGAAAACGTTCCAACTTGGAAAGAGAGCCAGTCACGATCATATAATCGTAGGGAATCAATAGTTGCTTTGTTTATTAACTTTCAAGTGCTTTTAAAAGTTTGATTTTTGTCATTGTTATTGTTGCATATATATGTGCGTGCGTACGTACGCCTGTCAGTGTGGAAGAGTGTAGGGTAAGTGTATCCAATTCCGACCGACTTCGGGGATACCTAAATCCGACCGATTTTCCAAGTCACTAATGATGAGGTTCACACGTCATCCCAACAGAAAGAATGCCATTCATACAAGGGCCATTCATGAACGGTTGATGACGCGACGTCACGAACCAATCGTTTCGTCACGAGAGTTAATTGCGTCATCTGCACCGCGGCGCGAAATGTGCCTTCGCCATACGTTTCTTGCAAAGGGTGAGATAATTTGATGAACAGAGTTGTGTTTCTTTTACATGGATGTTAATAAGTGTTTTTGGAAGAATAATGTTATGGTTCTGACTAAATCTCATTGTACTTTTTAATCGAAAAGGGGAAAATCTTATCGGTCGTGATTAGATACCCAGTTTTTGAGAGAGTATTTAAATCCGACAACAACGCAGATAATACAAAACGCTGCACAAAATCCCAGTAAAACCATTCATTGTTTACGTTTATGACTTGAAAAAAGCATATGAACAAGGAAACATATCAGATGATGTATTATCTAGCTGTGTGTGTGTGTGTGTGTGTGCGTGCGGCCGAGCGTTGCGCGCACGTGTTCGTTTGTGTGTGTGTGTGTGTGTGTGTGTGTGTGTGTGTTTGTGTGCGTGCGTGTGTGTGCGTGTGTGTGTGTGTGTGTTTGTCTGTGTGTGTGTGTAAGCGTGCGCGCGAGCGTTGTGCGCACGTGTTCGTTTGTGTTAGCTTGTGTGTGTGTGTGTGAGTGTTGATGCGTGCGTACTTGCATGTGTGCGTGCGAGAGGGGTTGGGTTTTCTTATGTGTGCAGAGTAGTTGTAGAAAATGCAAGACATTAAGGTTCAGTCTGTAGTGGATATACTGGGACAGCGTCCATGTACTATGCCACAGTTCAGTCTGTAGTGGATATACTGGGACTGCGTCCAGGTACTATGCCACAGTTCAGTCAGTAGTGGATATACTAGGACTGCGTTAAGGTACTCTGCCACAGTCTTTGATGACGTCATTTCCGTTTTTGTGATAGTTGAGGCGGACCTGTTAAGTAATCTTTGATTAAGTCGGGACTTTGATATTGCCTTTGAGCCAGGTAGCTTGAAAATAAGTGAATTAGTTCGCTCATTAAAATTGTCATCAAAAACGAATATTTCATTACAGATTCAAACACTACTGCATTGTACTTCTTATCTTCTCCTGATTTAAAAAATATATATACATATGTTATGTTTACTTTAAAAACGCGTTCAGAATTAAAGAAAACAGGTTGAGTATGCTTCGCGGAGATGAGTGTGATCCGTGACGGTTTTCGGGTATGGTTAGCCGAGACTATCTGAATTTAGTCTCGCCGATCGGACTGGGTTTTTTTTAGTTTATCCTTCAATTTGATGCCTATAGATTGACTACATGTTTTTATATCGCTTTACGCGACTTGTTTTACATTTCGTCAAGTTATGAAATGTATTATAAAATTTGGTACATAACATTCTAAAAATTGCAAATAACAATAACACTTTTGATTACAGATTCAAAAGTTATTGCATTGTATCCTTTGGATTTCCTGGATCCCAATGTATAAACAGATATGTCATGCTTAGTGTGAAAATCTGCTCAAATGAGAAAAATCGCCCGTTTTGTTCATATGCTTCGCGGAGGCAACCCGTCTCGGTCTTCTGGTTTCGGCTAGCCAAATCCCTGATTCCAATGTTGATCTTTTAGTTTCAAACCAACTTAATGTTTTATTATCGCTTCACATGACTTGTTCTGTATATTTTTTTTCGCTGTCATGATGTCACCATTTAGAGGGTAGGGTTACATTTTCAGGTATTTATTCCCCAAGAATATGCAAAAAAAATTCCAAACTCGTTTTTTTCTATTGGTCAATGATTCTACTTTTTTTTTAAAGTGAGAAATGGAGTGCAATTAACATTGTTACTTTTGAAGGTATGCTCATGACGTGCATCACAGCGAAATAGCAGTTCAGAAGAACGGAATTCCCATAATTAGTCCTTATTTGCTGCTTTTTTCACTGAGCTCGGAAATGATATTTTGCTTGCATTGTTATTGCTTAATTTATTAAAGCCTCTGGACAATATTCTTTGAATAAATCGTTACCCAATTCTGTTTACGTCTATCCCTTTGTTTGATAGAGTACTGTAACAAGCTATCACATTATGTCGACAAGAATGCGTCTCCATACAAGTTTTTGTCTTGATTCCATCCAGGAGGATGTAAGGCTTTAATAAAAACACTATTTCAAAGATCTCTGTCAAGATTGATTTTGTTGAAAAAAAAGGAAGTCTGTGATTGAAGATTGTGAAACCTGCCTTGACTAAAAAAAACCTCTGCTTTTTAAATTTAGTCAAGTTTTGACTAAATGTTTGAACATAGAGGGGGAATCGAGACGAGTGTGTGGTGTGTGTGTGTGTGTGTGTGTGTGTGTGTGTGTGTGTGTGTGTGTGTGTGTGTGTGTGTGTGTGTCTGTCTGTCTGTCTGTGCGTGTGTGTGTGTAGAGCGATTCAGACTAAACTACTGGACCGATCTTTATTAAATTTGACATGAGAGTTCCTGGGAATGACATCCCCGGACGTTTTTTTATATTTAGTCAAGTTTTGACTAAATATTTTAACATCGAGGGGGAATCGAAACGAGGGTCGTGGTGTATGTGCGTGCGTGTGTGTGTGTGTGTGTCTGTGTGTGTGTGTAGAGCGATTCAGACTAAACTACTGGCCGACCGATCTTTATGAAATTTGACATGAGAGTTCCGGGGTATGAAATCCCCAGACGTTTTTTTCATTTTTTTGATAAATGTCTTTGATGACGTCATATCCGGCTTTTCGTGAAAGTTGAGGCGGCACTGTCACGCCCTCATTTTTCAACCAAATTGGTTGAAATTTTGGTCAAGTAATCTTCGACGAAGCCCGGACTTCGGTATTGCATTTCAGCTTGGTGGCTTAAAAATTAATTAATGACTTTGGTCATTAAAAATCTGAAAATTGTAAAAAAAAATAAAAATTTATAAAACGATCCAAATTTACGTTTATCTTATTCTCCATCATTTGCTGATTCCAAAAACATATAAATATGTTATATTCGGATTAAAAACAAGCTCTGAAAATTAAATATATAAAAATTATTATCAAAATTAAATTGTCCAAATCAATTTAAAAACACTTTCATCTTATTCCTTGTCGGTTCCTGATTCCAAAAACATATAGATATGATATGTTTGGATTAAAAACACGCTCAGAAAGTTAAAACAAAGAGAGGTACAGAAAAGCGTGCTATCCTTCTTAGCGCAACTACTACCCCGCTCTTCTTGTCAATTTCACTGCCTTTGCCATGAGCGGTGGACTGACGATCCTACGAGTATACGGTCTTGCTGAAAAATGGCATTGAGTTCAGTTTCATTCTGTGAGTTCGACAGCTACTTGACTAAATATTGTATTTTCGCCTTACGCGACTTGTTTCTTTTTTCGATAAATGTCTTTGATGACGTCATATCCGGCTTTTTGTAAAAGTTGAGGCGGCACTGTCACACCCTCATTTTTCAATCAAATTGATTGAAATTTTGGTCAAGCAGTCTTCGACGAAGGCCGGACTTCGGTATTGCATTTCAGCTTGGTGGCTTAAACATTAATTAATGACTTTGGTCATTAAAACTCTTAAAATTGTAAAAAAAAAATTTTTTTTATAAAACGATCCAAATTTACGTTCATCTTATTCTTTATCATGTTCTGATTCCAAAAACATATAAATATGTTATATTTGGATTAAAAACAAGCTCTGAAAATTAAAAATATAAAAATTATGATCAAAATTAACTTTCCGAAATCGATTTAAAAACTATTTCATCTTATTCTTTGTCGGTTCCTGATTCTAAAAACATATAGATATGATATGTTTGGATTAAAAACACGCTCAGAAAGTTAAAACGAAGAGAGGTACAGTAAAGCGTGCTATGAAGCACAGCGCAACCGCTACCGCGCCAAACAGGCTCGTAACTTTCACTGCCTTTTGCACTAGCGGCGGACTACGTTCAGTTTCATTCTGTAAGTTCCACAGCTTGACTAAATGTAGTAATTTCGCCTTACGCGACTTGTTACGTTTAGTCAAGTTTTGACTAAATGTTTGAACATAGAGGGGGAATCGAGACGAGGGTCGTGGTGTATGTGTGTCTGTGTGTGTGTGTGCGCGTGTGTGTGTAGAGCGATTCAGAGTAAACTACTGGACCGATCTTTATGAAATTTGACATGAGAGTTCCTGGGTATGATATCCCCGGACTTTTTTTCATTTTTTCGATGAATGACTTTGATGACGTCATATCCGGCTTTTTTGTAAAAGTTGAGGCGGCGCTGTCACACCCTCATTTTTCAATCAAATTGGAATTTTGGCCAAGCAATCTTCGACGAAGGCCGGACTTCGGTATTGCATTTCAGCTTGGTGGCTTAAAAATAAAAATCTGAAAATTGTAATTAAAATTATTTTTTTATAAAACGATCCAAATTTACGTTCATCTTATTCTTCATCATTTTCTGATTCCAAAAACAAATAAATATGTTATATTCGGATTAAAAGCAAGCTCTAAAAATTAAAAATATAAAAATTGTTATCAAAATCAAATTTCCGAAATCGATTTAAAAACAATTTCATCTTATTCCTTGTCGGTTCCTGATTCCAAAAATATATAGATATGATATGTTTGGATTAAAAACACGCTCAGAAAGTTCAAACGAAGAGAGGTACAGAAAAGCGTGCTATGCAGCACAGCGAAAGCACTACCGCGCTGAACAGGCTCGTCAGTTTCACTCCGTTTTGCACAAGCGGCGGACTACGGTCATTGTGAAAAAATGCAGTGCGTTCAGTTTCATTCTGTGAGTTCCACAGCTTGACTAAATGTAGTAATTTCGCCTTACGCGACTTGTTTTCTCCTCTGTAGATTCTTCTGTTTTTATTTAGTTCCCCATCTCCATTCATACAATGTGTTCTGCTGGTTTATTTTTGTCATGTCCACCATCATGAAAATGTGTGTAATTTAGTATTGTTTTGGTCACGTAATATAAGCATTTGCTTGAGTGCGTGTTCTCGTTGTATATTTTCAATTGTTTCATGTGATGAATTTTGAATACAATTTTGTTTAAACCAACGCACTTGTTGCCGATTTTCTGGGCCTTGTTGTCCTGGCGGGCAGCGTCGTCGCCATAGGCACCGTTGACACGGCCGTAGTTCTCGCCCTTAGCCTCCCAGTTCTGAGCGTTGTTCTGGTTCACAACAACGTCCTTCACACCGGAGTAGGCCTGAAGCATAGATAGCGCAGTGAGCATATAATGATGTCATTGGCTTGTAGGTATTGAGACTGGTGTCAAACTATGCTGATTTTACCATCTGGTTGATAGAGACTTCCCTAAGCCCTGTCTTTCTCTGTGTGTGTGTGTGTGTGTGTGTGTGTGTGTGTGTGTGTGTGTGTGTGTGTGTGTGTGTGTGTACCCATGTTTCCACAGGTTTGGTTGCCTAAATCACCATAAGGCAACCATCCACACGTGGATGGCAACCTAAACTCTGGATGGCAACCTAATTGTGTGGATGGTCGCTTCATTTAACACCGTTAAATTGACTTTTTTGACGGAAAGAATGTCATAACAATGTTCAAAATGACATTCTTTCCGTCCTCTATAGGCGACGAAATAGGTCAAATTTTGTGCATTTTTTAGTGCAAAATTCTTCGATGCCGGAGCGAGTACTGCACCCAGTGCTGTTGTAGTGCAAGTGCACTAGAAAGGCACTACACCCAGTGCCGCCTCTTAGGTAACCATCCACACTTTAGGTATGTGTGTGTGTGTGTGTTTAATTTTTTGTAGCAATTGCACTGATTCCTATTGCATTGTTTTGTTTACATGGTCTTACTGTGTTCCTAATACAACTTGGCAATGTACCATAACGCACAATAAAGTTAAAGTAAAATGAAATAAAATAAAACAAATAAGATTAAAAAAAAATTAAGACAAAAAAATGAAGCAAAGTAAGATGAAATAAAAAAAGAAGTAACATTAAACAAAAAAGACACGAATAATGAAAAGCACTAAAAAGAACCCACTTATTGTTGCAGACTACATAAAGTTAAAGTTTAAGCAAAAGCGCTGCAATCAAACAAATAATCAACACTTGGCATATTTCTCACACAGAAAAGAAAAGAATACCATTCTGTTGACTTTCTTACCTTGACCTTGCCGACACCGTTGGCCGCTCCAACGCCTGTGCCTCCTCCGACGCCTCCAAAGCCACCTCCTCCTCCAACGCCAACAGCCCCCACTCCTCCGAGCCCTCCTGCGACTCCTACCCCTCCCCCCACTCCACCCACTCCAAGTCCGACGCCCCCAACGCCTCCGGCCACTCCGGGGTACAAGGCTCCTGCCAGGGCTCCAGCCACCAGGCAGCTAGCAAGTATCAACAGCTGAAACACACGAAGAAGAAAACACTAAAGTTATTCATCGACCCGGCAAGAGTCGAGTTCCTTGTCCAACAGGCAGCTAGCGAGTGTCTACAGCCAAAACACACGCAGGAAACAATAATCAAGCTATTGTTCCACCCGCGGGTAGAGTGAAAAGTCGAGTTTCTAGCCACAAGGGAGCTGGCAAGTAATAACAATACAACAATGTTAGCCATCTATCGGCAATAGTCTGGTACAGCGCCAAAGCCATGCCTCCAGCCACAAGGCAGCTAACGAACATCAGCGGAGGCACGTACATCTATTATTAACCAACCCGTACAAGTCGGATACACCTGGCAGCTAACAAAAAAGCAATCATCATCTACTTTGCAACAATCGGATACACAGCCACGGCGATTATACCGACCACAAGAGTGTATTTACAGCTGGAACACAAACAACGAATCGTCATCCAACCCACAGAAATCGGGTACCCTTCTCCTGCCTTGTCACAACTAACCGTATTTTTTTTTTACTTCCGAGGTTATTCGTAGAGGCACGTACTAGTGCTACTGTCTGGGAACCACAATCACAAAACAAGGATTTGTTTGCAACTTCAAACTAAAGTCATACAAGTGAAAAACAAACAAAAACACAAACATATGGAACGTGACTAAAGATTGATACCGACATAACACTTTGCTTTAATTTGAAACTATTTTCATAGCACAAGTGTAAATTCTGAATGCTAGCAAAAGATCTGAAAACACAGCATATTTGCTTACCTTGGTATTTACATGTCGCATTTCGCGTTTAAATTATTTTGGGTAAAAATGTGTATCGAAAGATCGTATATCTAGCCTTCAAACACATGCCACTCCCCTGTACCCGATATAAAAACAAGTAGTTTTAGTCAAGGAAAAGGTCTTTTCACATCGTTTCCTAAAAACACAGTCGATTAAAAAGCACCTGCATTTTAGATAATTGAGAGGTTACTTTGAAAAACGTCAAATGTTAAGATATCTAGATTGTTTAAAGTAACTTGTTTGGAAAGCCCTCTTTCTCCAAACGTCCATTTTGTAAATCCATAATACTTGAAAGCCCAAACATACGGTAAGAACAAATCTGCATGAATAGTACACCAGTTAGGTAAAAATGCGATCCAAATTATTAACAGCTATTGTGTTTTCAGCGTAGCAATAGGGTCCGATATTTAGACGAGACAAGTATAATGCCGACGAGTCGAAGACGAGTCGCATTATACTTGTTCGAGTCTAAATATCGGACCCTATTGCTACGCTGAAAACACAATAGCGATTATATAGCTGTTATGACCTTGATTTGTTGTTCCAAACTTACAAAATGACAGTTTTTGCGTCGATGCGTTGATCTCAGGTTTTGATAGCAGACAAACTTCTTACGCGCATCATGTTCGCGCAGACATGCACACCGCTACACGCTTTCTGACTTTGGAAGAAAAACTGACTCCAAGTGCATTCGACTTCACAACACAGTTGTTGAAACAGCTTTTTAAGTTGTCAGTGTATGCTGTTGTCGATAGAAACATCGCCGTGGTACAGATGGGTAAACCGGAATCATGCGTCGGCCATTTTTCTCAATATGCTTTTGGATATTGAGTAAAATGGCCGACTTCCGCCGCATTATGCTTTGATGATCGGAAGAGACCATCCAATCACAGCCCCCGAATTCCCCCACGTGTTCATCAGAATAGCTATATAATGATTTGACCAAAGAAAAAGTTCATATTTTGCTGACTTCGCAGATTTGCATCAAAATGATAAAGTGTTACTGCTCTCGATCGCTAGCAAGAGCCACATTTTATCCATTTAAATTCTGACACATCTAAATAAAATTCAGTCTGTATCACAGTGATTAAGAAACTAGTCCCACCTTCATTATGTCTGTGCATGGGGCCGATACCTCACACACAGTATATCTATCGCAAAAAGTAACGGTACAATATTAACGTTAAAGACATATCTCACAGTGATTAAGAAACGAATCCCACCTTCTATAATATGTCTCTGCCGATACCGCAGGGTTTTATTTACTAGTGCGCCTTGCGCCATTGGCGCATAACATCTCAAAATGTCCCATTTGAATTCCCTTCAGTGCGTCAAAGGGCGCACTGAGATCACGTACCACTGCGCGACCCCATGCACACTTTTCGCGGGAGTACAATGTTCGGAATGACCGAACGCGAAGCAAAAACGCGCGCCAAGCCGTGTATCTTGCGAGTTTGTGAAACGCGCTGTGATTGGTTTTTAAAATGTAATTCATTAGTATTCAACCAATCCTGCCAACTATCTGTGCTTTACCTCTGTGGAAACTGTCAACAGAAACGATATCGAAACACAGACACACACACACACACACACACACACACACACACACACACACACATACACACACACTAACCAGATACACTGGCAAATTCTCATATATATCATTATGATCTAAATAGCACTATTCTGCATCTTTTGACAAAAGCATTTTCGGACCGCCCAGCCTGCTTGGCGCGTTTTGACTTCGACTATGTAATGTCCCATCAGAATTTGGTTGAGGGGGACAAATGTCCCATTGTTTTTTTCTTCCAGGCTAAACCCTGGATACCTAACACACAGTATATCAAATCGCAAAAAGTAACTGTAAAATATCAAAGCTCTAAAGACAACACAGTGATTAACAAAATAGTCCCACCTTCATGGTGTCTGTGCACGGGGCCGATACCTCACACTAAGGAACTGACCGGGCTTTCAGTTACTATCTCAACCGACCGTTCCTTTATAAGCCCCCACAAAATGTGCAGTGAACTTTACGACGAGAATACATTAAACTCCCCAAATTTCCACATGGTCGATTGTTATGTGGAGGTTTAGTCGGGAAGGTCCCAAGCAGAGACATTTCTGAGCCTGATGAAATTATCATATTGTATACGTATTCAGCCAAGGTCCTACATCTCCCTGCTCTCCTCGGATTATTCGAGAGTAAGGGGGTTCCCTCTGGGTGTAAAACCGACAACAAGGGAGGTAAAGCTGCACGTGAAACGGGCCATTAACCACCAACGAGCGACCTATGGTAGTCGCTTGGCGATTCATTTATTCAGAACGGAAGAGTGCGTTGCCACTGGTCGCTTTATGAGGCTCGCGGTCTTACACCGACTCCAGCGAGAAAAGCGCGATTTTCTTATTCAGTCTACGACTGCCGCGATGTTCTTTGCTGTTGGCATGAGGACACAGGTTAAATATTTTGCTTACGTTGGCAGGTAGAATAAGGTTCTTATGAAGTTTAAATGCATCAGGCTAGTGTGGCAGTCGCCGGCTTGCTCAAAGATTTGAATAAGCTGGAAGTGGGTCTACACAATCTCACTGAAGGCAAAGGGCATATATTTACTCAACAAGTTTTTGTCTCTATCTATAAGCTTACACAATAAAATAAATTTGACATTTCACTTTTACATGTATGCTTTTGTCTTTTGAAATATTCTGCTTTTGTTCGCGTTTGTTTTCTTGCATTCTGTATTACGGTAGTGTAAAATGTTTGGAACTACACTAGGTTTGAATTTATCCGTATCAATATCATTATTACTGAAAGAAAGGTTGCCACCTGTCAAACAAAAAATGCCCAATGTATAATCTTGGTATATTTTGGACGGATAATAAATGTGTTTAATCAATCAATGTTTACACATTATCGTCACGCTCTCAAGACAAATACCTAACTCAGTGTTAGGCATTCCAGCAGTGAGACTGCAGGTGAAGCTAATAATAATAATAATAATTGTCAGTAAGTACTGGTGTCACATGACTGATGTGAACCAGTTGATTGGCTAATGGCGATGCGCTAAAACTGTTAGCGCACTCTTGGAGTGCGCTAACTTTTCCACAGAGCGTATTCTTACGCCCTTTACCTAAGCAAGACTGTGCTCTCATCCTCAGAATTAATTACTGACATGTAGCTTATATTCTCCACAATACCAAATGACCATAAATTCCCTACTTCTCAATTAAAGCAGAAGTGGTTTTTTTTTCTGACAGATTGCATGTGCCTGTGCCACAGTGCGGCTGCCACTGATCTAAAAATAGAAGCCGCTGGGTTTCATCTAATTCTCGCCGACTTGCATAGATTCTTCTCATCGTGTTAGTGGCATGTAGCTTATCATCCACATTACCAAATGATGAGTTAATATAAAATTCCCACCCGCTAGCAGAAAACACAAGTGTTATTCCGATAACGTACCAGCTAGACCAGTTTGGAAGACTGACTCGATCGACTCTGTCATACGTAGCCGCACTGACTACACTGAAATACGACTGCATCAGTTCAGTTTCCGAATTATTATTTCAAGGCAAGAACAATCGTAATCGAAAACGTGTAGGGTTCAGAACGTTCTTACCATTATAAGACTTATTACCAGCGTGCCTCGTGCGTGCAGACTCAGTCAGTGCAGACTGCATGCAGTGGTTTGATTGCCCTAGCAGACGACATAAACCCCGCTCAGCAAATTGACATGTTGGGCAAATGTGAACGAAAAAGCGATGGGGATATAATACGTGTAGGGTTCAGAGCATTCTTACCGTTCATATTTAGTATCAGACTCCCCGATGAATGAAGATACAACACGAAAATATGCCACATTTGTTTTGAAAATGTGCGAACCGTCGAGTCCCGCGGCTTCGAGTCAATTCAAGGGGAGTCACTCCGCACAGTCAATCCGTACAAGCTCGACTGGAGGTTTCGAATCGCAAATAATGAAGAGCACAGCCCTTTCTCCGAGTTCAAATGAGGTCTCTCTGAAAGATCATCACTGTTCAGATTAACGCTACACTGGAATTTACCAACAGAAATTAAAATGCGTGTGACGAAAGCACGACACACTTGAGACACCCCACACAAAAGTAGATCTTTACTGTACACGACCTGACCACACAGTTATGCCTATTCAAATGCGCGTTGCAAAATGTGCGCTTGGAATCTTCTTTTTTCTATGGCGGTACTGACAATATCGTTATTGAAACAATCCCAGTGCACTAAGGGATTTATAGAGCAAATCTCGAAAATAATTATTGAACTCAGCGCTATGCGCTTCGTTCAATAATGAATTTTCTCGATTTGCTCTATAAATCCCTTAGTGCACTGGGATGTCTCAATAACTTAAATAATAATAATAATAATAATAATAATAATAATAATAATTGTCAGTAAGTACTGGTGTCACATGACTGATGTGAACCAGTTGATTGGCTAATGGCGATGCGCTAAAACTGTTAGCGCACTCTTGGAGTGCGCTAACTTTTCCACAGAGCGTATTCTTACGCCCTTTACCTAAAGCAAGACTGTGCTCTCATCCTCAGAATTAATTACTTAGCTTATATTTTCCACAATACCAAATGACCATAAATTCCCTGCTTCTCAATTAAAGCAGAAGTGGTTTTTTTTCTGACAGATTGCATGTGCCTGTGCCACAGTGCGGCTCCCACTGATCTAAAAATACAAGCCGCTGTGTTTCATCTAATTCTCGCCGACTTGCATAGATTCTTCTCATCGTGTTAGTGGCATATAGCTTATCATCCACATTACCAAATGATGAATTAATATAAAATTCCCACCCGCTAGCAGAAAACACAAGTGTTATTCCGATAACGTACCAGCTAGACCAGTTTGGAAGACTGACTCGATCGACTCTGTCATACGTAGCCGCACTGACTACACTGAAATACGACTGCATCAGTTCAGTAAATGAATGGTTTCCGAATTATTATTTCAAGGCAAGAACAATCGTAATCGAAAACGTGTAGGGTTCAGAACGTTCTTACCATTATAAGACTTATTACCAGCGTGCCTCGTGCGTGCAGACTCAGTCAGTGCAGACTGCATGCAGTGGTTTGATTGCCCTAGCAGACGACATAAACCCCGCTCAGCAAATTAACATGTTGGGCAAATGTGAACGAAAAAACGATGGGGATATAATACGTGTAGGGTTCAGAGCATTCTTACCGTTCATATTTAGTATCAGACTCCCCGATGAGTGAAGATAAACACGAGAAATATGCCACATTTGTTTTGAAAATGTGCGAACCGTCGAGTCCCGCGGCTTCGAGTCAATTCAAGGGGAGTCACTCCGCACAGTAAATCCGTCGAAGCTCGACTGGAGGTTTCGAATCGCAAATAATGAAGAGCACAGCCCTTTCTCCGAGTTCAAATGAGGTCTCTCTGAAAGATCATCACTGTTCAGATTAAACGCTACACTGGAATTTACCAACAGAAATTAAAATGCGTGTGACGAAAGCACGACACACTTGAGACACCCCACACAAAAGTAGATCTTTACTGTACACGACCTGACCACACAGTTATGCCAAATGCGCGTTGCAAAATGTGCGCTTGGAATCTTCTTTTTTCTATGGCGGTACTGACAATATCGTTATTGAAACAATCCCAGTGCACTAAGGGATTTATAGAGCAAATCTCGAAAATAATTATTGAACTCAGCGCTATGCGCTTCGTTCAATAATGAATTTTCTCGATTTGCTCTATAAATCCCTTAGTGCACTGGGATGTCTCAATAACTTAAATAATAATAATAATAATAATAATAATAATAATAATAATAATAATAAGAACATTTATATAGCGCTAAATCAAAAACTTTCGTTAAAAAGGCTTGCTCTAAGCGCTTGACATCTAAACTAAAACGTCATTCACACTCTTTACAATGATGTACAAGAACTTCATGTCACACTCTTTCATTCATTATAGCACCATTCACACAGTTGTTATTCTGTACAAGACAATAAGTTAGTCTAACATTTAGAATGTTCATAAGATGAAAACAAGAGAAAACCAGACTGATTAAAACAACTGCTTAGTGCTAACAAAGCATGAATCTAAATGATAACGTAATACATGTTTAACTGTTAAGACCATAAAAACCTATATGCTAAAATAACTTCGATAACGTAATACATGTTTAACTGTTAAGACCATAAAAACCTATATGCTAAAATAACTACTGGAAGGGTATCCGTCATATGTTAGAGAATACAAACTCTCAGACCATCGGAAACCATTGCTACGGTTATGTAAGCAAAACTGCCGTTCTCGTTTCTGAGTTTGGGCGGGGATGTAGCTCAGTCGGTAGCGCGCTGGATTTGTATCCAGTTGGCCGCTGTCAGCGTGAGTTCGTCCCCACGTTCGGCGAGAGATTTATTTCTCAGAGTCAACTTTGTGTGCAGACTCTCCTCGGTGTCCGAACACCCCCGTGTGTACACGCAAGCACAAGACCAAGTGCGCACAAAAAAGATCCTGTAATCCATGTCAGAGTTCGGTGGGTTATAGAAACACGAAAATACCCAGCATGCTTCCTCCGAAAACGGCGTATGGCTGCCTAAATGGCGGGGTAAAAAAACCGGTCATACACGTAAAATTCCACTCGTGCAAAAAAAACCACGAGTGTACGTGGGAGTTTCAGCCCACGAACGCAGAAGAAGAAGAAGAAGTTTCTGAGTTTGGCATTTTTCACCAGACGCTGCTGCTTTCATACAGGAAGACTTGTTTGGTGTGCAAAAGCTGATTTGGGTTGATATGCCGTTGTTCTGGTTGACGCGTTACTGCCAGCTCTTTAACTCTCACTTATTCCGCTGTCAACCGCCCGAGATAGACAGTTTGCAACTTGTTACTAAAATAAGACAGGCAGATTGTTCAGAAACCGAACACGTTTTTCTCGTTTTTCTCAAAACACTAAAAGATGACATGGATAATTATCTTATGAGCTTGACGTTATGTTGGCTGCGATAAAAATGGCGATTCGGTATCAAGCCCTTATTAGTTGTCTGTGGAAATCGGGTTTTTATCACAGTTGGAGAAAGTAGGCTTTCTAAGTCGGTAAGTATAATGAATAAATCTGTTATATATTTCTGTACTGTGCAAACTATCCGCCAGAGAGTTTTCCCTATGGCACCAATAATAAAACAGTGGAATATAAGTTTCACGAAAGCATCATAATAAGCCCATCAAAGCCAGAAGCCATCTTTGTTTTCTTTTTTCCCTTTCTTTCTTTCTTTCGTTCTTTCTTTCTTTCTTTCTTTCTTTCTTTCTTTCTTTCTTTCTTTCTTTCTTTCTTTCTTTCTCTCTCTCTTTCTTTCTTTCTTTCTATCTTCTATCCATTTTTTAAACATATTCATTCACGTATTCATTCATTCAATTCAATTCATTCAATTCCCCCTTTCCCCGTCGCGATATAACCCTTCGTGGTTGAAAACGACGTTAAACACCAAATAAAGAAAGAAAGAATTCATTCAATAAAACTTTATTGTCTGAATGTAACAAACATAAATTTTTCTTTTGGCTTGTGCATAACATCACATAAAAACACACTCTCGGAACACTTATGCACATAAAAGTACACAACAATACACACATAACCCAACCACACATATCCATACCCGCACCCTCACAGTCATCCTCGTCCGTACCCTCCTTTATCCTTATGATCATAAATACATTATGGTTAATATCATTGCTAGTCCACTTCTTTTAAACTCAGAATAGAATATATATATAAAAATCTTCTTACAATCTAATCATTAGGGAGGCAATAAACCCTTCTTTCTGTAAAATAATAGGCGATATCAAACATTCTCTCTCGCTCTCTCTCTCTGTCTCTGTCTCTCTCTGTCTCTGTCTCTCTCGCTCTCTCTCTCTCTCTCTCTCTCTCTCTCTCTCTCTCTCTCTCTCTCTCTCTCTCTCTCTCTCTCTCTCTCTCTCTCTCTCTCTCTCTCTCTCTCTCTCTCTTCTTTTCAGCGACATAAAGAAAACTTTTTAACTTTTGTTCCACTGTGTGGTAGCCACCAGTGGTGTGACAGGACTGCCTATCCTATAGGCCTTTAGCTGGACAAAGTGAATGAACATTAATTGGTTCTGTCTTCACCGTCAAGTTAAACGTTGCATTGTGCTGCTGTGCTGGTCTCTGAGTAGACATTACACATAGCGGTGTTTGCGTTTGTTTTTCTTACTAGTCCCAATTCCGTAATTAATTACTTTGTAAGCTTGCACATTTTCCCCCTTACATTATTTTCATTATTTGATTTGGTTGTTCTGTTGGTACTGTGTGTACTGGTTTGCATTGTTTCCGGGTTGCACTTAGTCTGGTGAAATTAATATTTTGTGTTTTGTATGCAAGACTTATCTTCTTCAAGCATAAATGTAGGGCATGCTAATATTTTTCACTTAGGCAACAAATATCATGAAGTCTATTCTTTGCTTAGCGGACCACCACGCCTCCAACTCCTCGGTCTCACTGAGACCCGACTGAAACTACAATCCGATTCTGAAATTTATATCCCAAACTACACTTTTTTGCGTAAAGATGCTACCCGATCGCCACAGACGGGCCTTGGCATATATGTACCTAATGACGTGATGCCTTACATCACCCGGCGTCCGGATCTAGAGACCGAGGCCGTGGAGTGCATGTGGGTTCAGCTTAAGCGTGGTGCTAAAGATTCTACTACACATATTTGTATCCTGTACAGAAATCCCTCTTGTAACTTTGCCTGGTACGATGACTTCGTGCACATGATGGACTTTGTCACAACGACAAACCCAAAGTCTGATTATATTCTTCTAGGGGATTTCAACATTGATTTACTAAAACCACACACGTCATGGGAGTCAACCTCCAATTTATTCGGGCTGCAACAACTGGTTCAACAGCCTACAAGAGTTACTCCCACTTCCTCCACCCTATTAGATCATATCTATACTAATAATGTACGCAAAGTTTCTAACTTAAACTATAATAAGGGGTGCTCTCTGGTGTTTCTGTCTGGATGTTATGACCATACTATTTGATTTCTTAGGGTGTAATGTCATTTTCTTTTGAACGCACCATTTAAAAACATCATTTATTCCCTGTTGAAGATCGTATTGCACCTGATTTAACGTTTTTGAGGACGAGTGAAGGGAAATGTCAACGGCAAAGAGCTCACAAGACACATTGTTATTTTTTATATGCAAGTGCAGGTCGTTGATAAAAATGCAAAATAATAAGGGTCCCAAAATAGAACCTTGAGGAACTCTGCATTTTAAGTAACCATCGCTTGAATATTGACCGTTTACGTAGACGCGCTGGGTTCTGTTTGATAAAAATGATGTCAGCAGGTTTACCGTGTGACTGCTGTGCGTGTAATACTCAAGCTTGCGAATGAGAAGAGTATGGTCTACTGTTTCAAAGGCTTTCCTCAGATCGAGGAAAACGGTACTGACGATTTTAGAATCGTTTATAGCTGAGAGCCAGGTATCACACAGACGGACAAGGGCCGTGGAACAAGAATGAAATTTACGGAAGCCAGATTGAAACTGGTAGAAAAGGTTGTAACATTCCATATGATGGGCCACGTGCTTATGAATATGCCTCTCAAGAGGCTTTGAAAGTACTGAGAGGATGGATATGGGACGGAAGTTATTAATGTCAGTAGAGTCCGATGTAAGAACGGCAAGTCTGCGGGACCTGACAGCATCCCGGCAGAGGCGCTGAAGACCGATGTGGAGACCAGTGTGGAGATCCTCTACCCACTCTTCTGCAAGATATGGGAAGAAGAAGAGGTACCAGCAGAATGGAAGGAAGGCTACCTCGTCAAACTCCCCAAGAAAGGTGACCTCAGTTCCTGCGCCAACTACAGAGGAATAACGCTGCTGTCCATCCCAGGGAAAGTGTTCAACCGCATCATACTGAACCGAATGAAGGAGGCAGTGGACCCGCATCTCCGTGATCAACAAGCCGGCTTCCGCAAGGAAAGGTCGTGCACAGACCAGATTGCAACTCTGCGCATCATCCTGGAGCAGTCCTTGGAGTGGAACTCGCCTCTCTACGTGAACTTTCTTGATTACGAGAAGGCGTTCGACAGCGTGGACAGGCAGACCCTCTGGAAGCTACTGAGACACTACGGAGTGCCGGAGAAGATAACAAACATCATCAAGAAATCATACGAAAAGATGACCTGCAGGATAGTGCATGGCCGACAACTCACCGACGCCTTTGAAGTACGAACCGGAGTGAGGCAAGGCTGCCTGCTCTCACCTTTCCTGTTCCTGTTAGCGATCGACTGGGTCATGAAGACGTCGACTGACCAGAAACGAAATGGCATCCAGTGGACACTTTGGACACAGCTGGACGACCTTGATTTTGCGGATGATCTGGCTCTTCTCTCTCACACCCAACAACAGATGCAGGAAAAGACCGGCATTGTTGCGGACAACTCAGCTAGCCTGGGCCTCCACATCAACAGAGGGAAGAGCAAGGTGTTCAAGACAAATGCACCTAACAACACACCCATCACAGTCGAAGGCAGTGCGCTGGAAGAGGTGGACAGCTTCACCTATCTCGGCAGCATCTTGGACAAGCAGGGAGGAACGGACGCAGACGTCAAAACCCGCATCGGCAAGGCCAGAGCAGCATTCCATCAGCTGAAGAAGATCTGGGGATCCAGCGAAGTCAGTATCACTACAAAGATCAGGGTTTTCAATACCATCGTGAAGCCGATCCTACTATACGGAGCCGAGACCTGGAGAACCACCGTCACCACCATGAAGAAAATCCAGGTCTTCATCAATACCTGCCTCAGGAAGATCCTCAAGATTCGCTGGCCAGAAAAAATCAGCAACGAAGACCTGTGGCTGAGAACCAGACAGCAGCCCGTCGAGGAGGACATCCTACAGAGACGCTGGCGGTGGATAGGCCACACCCTTCGCAAACCTGCTTCAAACATCACAAGGCAAGCCCTCACGTGGAACCCTCAAGGCAAGAGAAAGAGAGGGCGACCCAGGAACACATGGCGCCGAGATTTGGACGCAGACGCAAAGCACATGGGAAAGACGTGGGGAATGCTGGAAAGACTCGCCCAAAACAGAGATGCATGGAGGGAGCTGATTGGCGGCCTATACCCCAGACGGGGTCACAGGCGTAGGTGAGGTGAGAGTCCGATGTCTTTGGAATAGGAATAACTTTGGCGCACTTCCAGCCCTCAGGGAATACACAAGTTTTAATACATAGATTAGAAACTATGGGATGAGAGCGGCGGACTTGCCCCACCCTGTAGGCGGACTTACCCCGACTTGGGGCAAGTTCGCCTATGTTAGGGTAGGTCTACTTAAAGCAGTATGTACAACAAATGTTCATGCGCACATAAAAACTGTCTGCATATTGATATCAGCTACACATTTGTCTTGATGTAAAATAAAAAATCAGTCTTCTAGTTCATCAAACTCGCCAGTTATGCTACCAAAAGCATAAAAGTAGGCGGACTAGCCCCGGTCTCCCCTATGTGTGTGTGTGTGTGTGTGCGTGTGTGTGTGTGTGTGTGTGTGTGTGTGTGTGTATGTGTGTGTGTGTGTGTGTGTGAATATGTATGTATGTGTGTGAATATGTGTGTCTCTGTGTGTCTGACAGAAATGGAGCAAATGTATTTGGGCGTAGATGTATGTTCAACGCGGCAGACGTATGACAATGAAAACAATAGAAAACAATAAAAAAGATATAAACAAAAACATTTGTTAATTACAAAACGAATAACAAAGTCGTCTTTATTTCCTTTGAGTGTTAGATAAAACACCCCCCCCCCCAAAAAAAAAAAAAGAATCAAGAACACAGACCAACTATTGTCAAACTAATATCAATGTTGTATAACATCCGGGGCGATCGTAGGATAGACAACGAGAACTCAACTGTGTCAAACAACATATGTTTCAGAGGTACGACATAAAGTTGTGAAACAAAACGATATTTTATAGTTGTCAGATGCAGATCACTGCACTCTATAACACGACACAGTCAAACGCCTTTACAACAACAACAAAATTAAAAAGAAAACAAACAAACTGCATTGGCATAGTTTACAAAAGCATGGAAACAAACAGCTGTGACATAATATGTTTCCATTCATTGCACCCAGCACTAACTCATACTGGAAGGACATTAAAACAAAACTAATTATTGGGTTTAGAACAGTTGGAATAACAAGCTTCCTACTTCAAATGAGATTCATGAACAGAGTGAGAAGATTCAATGTTGCGATCAATACAAATGCAAACCATGACATGATGTGATAGTGCAATAGGAAATTGAAAAGCTTATGAATGGCATTGTAGTGAAGGTATATTATTTTCTTCTTGTGTGCACAAACCATTTTTCAAAACTTTATATTTTAAAATGATATAGGACATGGCTGAACCTATTAGACAAAGAGTCTTCATTTCATTTCATTTCTTTTACTTTATTATTCCATTGCTGGAATATTCGGGTCGCTTCCTCTGAGTGGAAAGCTAGCATCAGCATGAGTCACGCTACTTTGGTGTATACATGTTTAGGTTTAATCAGCCACCTGCACTTTTGGCAGAGTGACCGAGGTCTCTTTACGTGTCACTGTGATGACACGGGGTGGGACATGGATACCGTCTCTGAGTCTGCACATAAAGTAGACCCGCGTTCGTCCTGGCCTGGATTCGTGCCAGTGACCCTAGGATCACAAATCTAGTGCACTACCAACGGAGGGTTTTTTGTTTGTTTGTTTGTTTGCTTAACGCCCAGCCGACCACGAAGGGCCATATCAGGGCGGTGCTGCTTTGACATTTAACGTGTGCCACACACAAGACAGAAGTCGCAGCACAGGCTTCATGTCTCACCCAGTCACATTATTCTGACACCGGACCAACCAGTCCTAGCACTAACCCCATAATGCCAGACGCCAGGCGGAGCAGCCACTAGATTGCCAATTTTAAATTCTTAGGTATGACCCGGCCGGGGTTCGAACCCACGACCTCCCGATCACGGGGCGGACGCCTTACCACTAGGCCGACGGAGGGGGGGGGGGGGGGGGCTGAAGTTAAATATGCAATTAAACCGCTTCCTTGTGTAAGGGTACAATTCTTCCCATCTAAAGTATGTGGCAAATAATGATAGATCCTGCCAGATCTCTCTCTCTGTCGCATGTTCTCTGCCATCTTCCTTCTCGTATTTGCTGGTCATTCAGTATTTAGGCTCACACGAGCTTTTATATTATACAATAGAACCCAATTAACCTATGAAGTAAAGTAAGTGACGTGAAGGGAAACTTGCTCAGTGTTTTGGGGCTACCAATGTCATCCGCAGTGGAACCACAAACAGAGAGAGAGAGAGAGAGAGAGAGAGAGAGAGAGAGAGAGAGAGAGAGAGAGAGAGAGAGAGAGAGAGAGAGAGAGAGAGAGAGAGAGAGAGAGAGAGAGAGAGAGAGAGAGAGAGAGAGAGAGAGAGAGAGAATTGAATTTTGAATTGAAATTTATTTTACGAGGGTGACAGAATAAGCAATGTATACATGCTTCTTTTCATCCGGCCCTCGCCCATTGAGGGGTAACAAACAAGAAGAAATAAAAGATAAGTTTAACAATAGTACAAATGACATATTTACCATAATTAACATGTCAAGCAACCAATAAGACATTTTAAGATGCATTAGGATTCTTTAGCAATGCTTGAAAATTATATATAACAGGGAAATATGTGTTTGTATAAAAAAATCCTTCATGAATTATATATAATCATGTTTTTCAATATAATCAAAGAGTACAGTTATATTTTGCCAGCTGCTTGATAATAGTTTTTATAAGTTTTGTAAAAGAAACAGCA
>NC_090247.1:72373325-72455825 GCF_037325665.1 Littorina saxatilis
GTGTAGAGTGAGTTGTTAACATTTTGTTAGTATTTGTGAATACATTTAGTGTATGTAACAGGGTTCCACACAACCCCAAAAGTCAAGGGTATTCATACCCTTTCAGGAAAAAAGTAAAGGGTTTTTATACCCCTTCCAGATTTTTCACAGGGTATGAGTGACAATCGGTGTATCCATGAAATGTCATTTTTGGGTTCTTTCGTTTTGCGAGGCATTTTTTTGAGCAGGCGACAGCACCGGATAGGCTAAAGCGAACAGTGCCATCGAGATGATCAGTTTAAAGATATCGCGCAGTTTGAGGACAAGGGAGGCAACCTCTGCTTCACGGCGTGTCAGTGTCGACAGAGGAGTGGCACGAACACGGCGTGTACTTTAGTGGTCTCAGTAGAGCAGGCGGCCTGCGTGTTGTTGCTTGTAAGGTTGGCTTTAATACAGTCTCTTCTTCTATACTAACAAATACAATCTAAGTCTTTAAAATGCTAAAAAATCGGGCATGACCCGTAGGTACCCTGGCGACTCAACTGACTCTTTGAAAAAGAAAACCCAAGTCCTAATCTGGATGAAAAATCGGACAGGGGTTCGGGGCCTGGACAAAATCGGGCGACGCCACTCGATCACTGCTTGTTGGTAACCTACCCTAATAAGCCTTGTGGTAACCGAGTAAACAGCGCGCACTGTTCACAATTGCTGGTTGGGACTGGAGCTGCGATTTGAGGACGTGGTCAAGCACCAAGGCACAAAACCACACGCAACTCCCGAAAGACACTGTCGAGCAGATGGCATAGGTTCCCGCACCTTTTGCCCAACTCAGTGTATCTCTCGGGGAGAGCGCTAGGCACCGAGCAGATGGCATAGGTTCCCACACCTTTTGCCCAACTCAGTGTATCTCTCGGGGAGAGGCACCGAACAGATGGCATAGGTTCCCGCACCTTTTGCCCAACTCAGTGTATCTCTCGGGGAGAGGCACCGAACAGATGGCATAGGTTCCCGCACCTTTTTGCCCAACTCAGTGTATCTCTCGGGGAGAGGCACCGAACAGATGGCATAGGTTCCCGCACCTTTTTGCCCAACTCAGTGTATCTCTCGGGGAGAGGCACCGAGCAGATGGCATAGGTTCCCGCACCTTTTGCCCAACTCAGTGTATCTCTCGGGGAGAGGCACCAAGCAGATGGCATAGGTTCCCGCACCTTTTGCCCAACTCAATGTATCTTTCGGGGAGAGGCACCAAGCGGATGGCATAGGTTCCCGCACCTTTTGCCCAACACAATGTATCTTTCGGGGAGAGGCACCAAGCAGATGGCATAGGTTCCCACACCTTTTGCCCAACTCAATGTATCTTTCGGGGAGAGGCACCGAGCAGATGGCATAGGTTTCCGCACCTTTTGCCCAACTCAGTGTATCTCTCGGGGAGAGGCACCGAACAGATGGCATAGGTTCCCGCACCTTTTTGCCCAACTCAGTGTATCTCTCGGGGAGAGGCACCGAACATATGGCATAGGTTCCCACACCTTTTGCCCAACTCAGTGTATCTCTCGGGGAGAGGCACCGAACAGATGGCATAGGTTCCCGCACCTTTTGCCCAACTCAATGTATCTTTCGGGGAGAGGCACCAAGCAGATGGCATAGGTTCCCGCACCTTTTGCCCAACTCAGTGTATCTCTCGGGGAGAGGCACCGAACAGATGGCATAGGTTCCCGCACCTTTTGCCCAACTCAGTGTATCTCTCCCCAGTGGTAGTTTTGATGACCCTGACTCTAAAACAGGGGAGACGCATGCTTCAGGCACTTATTAGGCACCCTACTCTCTCACACGTCTCCCGACCTCATGAGGACAGCGGCTTTTATAGCTAACGGGGCTTCCTCCCACGTCACCCTAGCAGGACCAATGAGAATCCCGCTCTGGCAGCGCAGGAGCAAAAGGGAGGGCTCCGAGCCTGCTGCCAGCCTCCTTACAAACTGAAGTTAAATTCCTCAAATATACACAAAAGCTCTTCTATTAAGAAAACCCACATGAAAAATGATGTACACACATATGTCCTTAAACGACAAACCTTACAACGTATCTGTAGATACCAAACACTTGTAGGCAGGGCCGGACTACCGGGGGGGTTATGGGGGTTGCGCAACCCCCACCCCCCCTAGCCTAAACATGTAGGCTACCTCACTTATTAATTTTTTTTTTATTATTGTTTATTTTATGCCGTTTCATGCAAGGAGCGACCATTTTCCTATCTCAAAATATGACCTACCCATCAGCTTCAGGGGGCTTCACCCCCTGACCCCCACAAGGGGCTCTGCCCCTTGACCCCGCCAGGGGGAACATCGCCCTGGACCACCACTGGCAACCACCCCCCCCTCCTCTTCGCCTAGTCCGGCCCTGGTAGGTAGACAAAAACGCAGACGAACTGCAAAACTTCCAATTACACTCTGTCTCTTAAAGACTGAGCAATTATGTCACACACACCAATACTTCTTCTTTCTCTTCAGTTCACAAAACGTACACAAGACGTTCATATCAAACGGCAAATCCATGCCCATAAAACTGACCCGCAAAAACAACTCGCGCTCAAGCACCAACGGCCATTTCCATAACAAAAACGTCGGCACACACCGGTTTCATCCGTCTTTATACATTCGCATTGGCCACATATATGATTGACATGTCGCCTACATTCTACTGAATAAATGAATACATGTATTGAATATACGAATGAAAGGGATACCGAGGAAAAGAATGGCAAGATAAAATAGAGAGAGAGAGAAGGAGAGAAAGAGTATGCGTTTGTGAGTATAGCAGCAGGAAACGTCAAGCCTAGCAATAAACAAACTAAAGAAGGGGGTGGAAAGAGAGGGTAAAAAGAACACGCCCCTCTTAACTAAACCTTCATAAAAACTGACTGTAAAACTGACTGTAAAACTGACTGTAAAACTTAACAAAGATGGTCCTAAAACAAAAAGGGACGTTATGTGTTGTATCAAAAAACGATGTGATTAAAACATTACAAGAAAGGTAGGGCAAAGAAGATCCTAAAATCTTCAAGTCGAATCATTTCCTACAGCTACATGGGGGGGGGGGGGGGGGTAAAGTCCAGTTGCGGGAGGGGGAGAGGAGACTAGAACAAAGGCCCCTCTGTGGTCAGCTCGGCTTCCCAGGGCCAGCCAAGCTCGCCTCAGCAGTGGTCAGCTTAAAATGACCTACTTTCTCTGCTCAAGACACGGGCTATCCGTACTGTATCTCCTCTCGTACACTTACAAGGTTTTTATGGGGAAAATAAGAGATACCAAGAAAAAATGTATGTGCACTGCACTTTTCTCCACATGTGTATACAAGTATTATGGACTCTAGATTGAATGTGACTGTTATGACAATATTGGGCAGGTGCTTACAGTGCTCCAGCAGTAGCAGCACTCATGACAGCCGCCACTATGTGCTATGTCAACTGGAACGCAACTCTTTACATTTACGGTAGGTTTTTATTTTTTGTATTTCGATGAAGTACACCAATTAAAAGTCGTGAACGACCTTCACATGCAGTCGACACGCGGTGATACAATCAAAACCGATGTTACTAAAAAAAGAATGGGTAATTCTGGGAAATCGTTCACTGGAAGTACTCGATAATTATGCAACCCTTGAATAAAATTAATGTGATCTTTAATATATCACTCAAAACCTTTGGAATGAATTAAAATGAAGAAAATAAAGAACAAGTCGCGTAAGGCGAAATTACTACATTTAGTCAAGCTGTGGAACTCACAGAATGAAACTGAACGCACTGCATGTTTTCACAATGACCGTAGTCCGCCGCTTGTGCAAAACGGAGTGACACTGACGAGCCTGTTTAGCGCGGTAGTGGTTTCGCTGTGCTGCATAGCACGCTTTTCTGTGCCTCTCTTCGTTTTAACTTTCTGAGCGTGTTTTTAATCCAAACATATCATATCTATATGTTTTTGGAATCAGGAACCGACAAGGAATAAGATGAAATTGTTTTTAAATCGATTTCGGAAATTTAATTTTGATCATAATTTTTACATTTTTAATTTGCAGAGATTGTTTTTAATCCAAATAAAACATTTGGAATCAGGAAATGATGTAGAATAAGATGAACGTAAATTTGGATCGTTTTATATATATAAAAAAAATTAATTACAATTTTCAGATTTTTAATGACCAAAGTCATTAATTAATTTTTAAGCCACCAAGCTGAAATGCAATACCAAAGTCCGGCCTTTGTCGAAGATTGCTTTACAAAAATATCAATCAATTTGATTGAAAAATGAGGGTGTGACACTGCCGCCTCAACTTTTACAAAAAGCCGGATATGACGTCATCAATGACATATATATATCGAAAAAATGGATATCATACCCAGGAACTCTCATGTAAAATGTCCTCAAGATCGGTCTTGTAGTTTACTCTGAATCGCTTTACACACACACACACACACACACACACACACACACACACACACACACACACACACACACACACGCACACACGCACACATGTATACACCACGACCCTCGTCTAGTCTCGATTCCCCCTCTATGTTAAAACATTTTGTCAAAACTTGACTAAATGTAAAAAAATGAACATTCAAAGGACAGTTCTTCGAACCAGTGACCGCCAATCGAACGACTTTTCTGTCGGGCGCTCTACCGATTGAGCTAAACCGGCTTACTGTGTTATGGGAAAAAAAGAGAAATATTAACTTCGAATATCACACGTGAGTTCTCGAGCATGGGTGTCAGTATCGACTCGTAGGTTTCCGAGTTTTGTAGTTGTGTAATGTACGCTCTGACGACCTCAATGTTTGAGGTAAGTTAAGTTGATTACTGACCCTATGCTCCCGCATTTAATTTCAATTGTAATTCAATCAAGTTTGCGTTTTAATGAAACAGATCCTGTGATTGGTCAGAATGCCCCAACTCATTAAAAATTACCGGTGACTAATTGTCGATAGCCACTCGCTAAAAAAATCCATTAACAACCTGCTGGCGAGGCGCATTGATACCGCCTGACTAGTCTCGGTTAGCTTTGAGGGTCATTTTACAAGTAGGAAATATGAAGGCCAACGAAATACCGAGACCATAAGGTATGCGAAGTGATGACGTCGAATACGTGACGTAAGTTGATGCATGAATTCTTCCGGACTACGTCAGTCAATTCCAAAGATCGCTTTTGTGATGAAAGAATTTGTTTTAGAGTTTGGTGTCCAGAAACCCGTCAAAAAAGAAGGGAAAATGTGTGTGAAAGAAAACAAAACAGGAGCAGAGCTAGAGTGATACGATTGGAATACAGAGACATATTTCTTGGGGTAGGTGGACTGAAAGTAGTGTGTGAACAGAACAGAACCAATTCTGTCTGTTTACAACCGCATGAAAGCAGGAAAGAGATCGTCGTCAGATTGAATTACAATAACAGTAACATGCTTCCATTTGAAACTTCTCGGTCTTCATCGGGGATTGACGCCCTCCCAAAATCTAATTGAAGCCCTCCGTCGCTTCGCTCCGTCGGGCTTCAATTAGCTTTTGTCGGGCGTCAATCCCCGATGAATTCCTCGAAGTTTCAAATGGAAGCATGTTAATATGTAAGTGTGACCGATATTATGTTGGCAGACCAGCTCAGAAATGCATTGACCAATCGCCGAAAGGCGCTGATGTCATTTCATGAAAGGATTTCCTTACCCAGAATTCCAAACTGTTTTGGAGATTTATGACGCCCTATGGCCGGTTCGTTATATAAAGGGAAGCAAGCGGTTAAAAACGGGCGTCGACACTTATCTCAGGCACTTGGTCTCAAATGCCTGGATTCTTCTTTGTTGCAAGTCAGCAGTGCGAACGATGTTCAGTTGAGTTCGGTCCCTTGAGACAACAGTTCGTTGTGGGAGAGGGGGATGGTTCTGATTTGATTGTTCTTTTTACTGACGTGCAGAACAGTTTTGATTCAGCAGTTCTGATTTTTTGTCAATTTTAACGCGGGAACCTTCATTTTGCGAATTTGATTTTGGGGGTGTCTGTGTTGTAAGTTCCACTGTATAGACACCACCTCATGTAAACCCAATCTGTTTTTCTGAATAAGGTAGGGGAATGAATGGCCTTTTCAGTCATATAATTGGTTTAACAATAAACGGCCTCATCAGAAAGATCTGCCATCAAACGCATCTGTCTAGTTTTTTTATGACGGGTATAGTATATATTGAAACGTTAAACAAAAGTTCTGGGGTTGGGAGGAAAATAAAAGAACCAGATGGAAAACCGAAAACTCTGATTTTGTTGACGCCTAAATACGCAATAAAGCTGTACAAAATAAACCTTTTCTTCAAAGATAATTAATGAGAATTTCTTTCAGTAACAGTCAGTTCATGTGACTATTCTAATTATTGTCGATATTTTAAAAGCAAAGTTACGTTTTGTTGGGTCAATTTTTGGGCCTACTTTTTAGCGGCTGTTACATGTCACGAGCGAAAACACACCTTCAATCCAAACAAATTGACAGATAGCATAGTTAAACGGTTTTGTTTTTTATGGCGTAGACACTGGTATGACTTGTTTTTTCTTGAGGCACAAAACGTTTCGGTATATTTGTTTGCACAGTTTAGTAATTCAGCCAAACCAAGCACTTCCACAGGCTCCCATTATTACTTCCAGGCGCCCTAGGAATGGTGTGGAGCGTGGTGTGGGCAGGCATGATCTACAACACACCGGAGGCCCACCCCTCCCTGTCCAAGGCACAGCTCGACTTTCACCGTAAACACGGGGCTGATGTGCAGCTAAGCTCGGCGAAAGTGGTAGGACAACACGCAGATCTATGCAAACACATATTCACACAGAGAGACGAACACGCGGTGTGAGAACAGATCATTTGATCAATGTCAGAGTTGAGTGGGGCAGCAGAAACACGAAAATACCCAGCATGCATCCGAAAAAGGAACATGACTGCTTAAATTGTGAAGACAAAAATAAACGTAAAAGCCCACTGTTAGTAGAAGTTGCAGTCTATGAACGCAGAAGAAGAAGAAGAAGAAGAAGAAGAAGAAGACGACGAAAAAGAAGAAGTAATTAAGAATTATTTAAAACTGAATTCAGCCACATATGCGTTGAAGTCGTACGTATTAGTGGACTTGTTACACTTTTCAGTATGGTGTCTTTGCCATGGATTCTTGAAGGAGTTCCTTCCCTTTTTTGCGTGTTTCCCCTCCATTTTCTTTCAAACCTTGTTCGTTTCGTGTTGCGTCTGCTTTTTGTTGTCTTTTGTGTTCTTGTTTTTCCTGATGAAGCTTCCATAAGCGAAAATTCGTACCGTCTTGTCTCGTTCTTGTATTGGTGAGTACAGTATTCCTTTGTTTTTTAACTTTGTTCATCTTACCAGTCACTTCGTTGTTTAGATTATGGATTCTTGATACAAACCTATTGTGGTACCATATTAGCCATATCAAACTAAGTTAAGGAACAACAAGACATTTACACAAAAGAGACAAAAATGCTTCACATTCCAATTCAGGAAAATCGGATCGGGTTTGAATTTTGTATAGCTGGTAATTTAAGAAGACATTTGACTTTATATTGAGACGTTTCATCTGGAGTATTTCGTATTTTTTGATTGGCGTTTTTCATATTGTATCTACGTTTGCCCTTTTTCACAAAGACTACACACCGGACTTGTTCACGAGAAACGTCCTCCAAACAATTTGTTTCTGTTTGATTCCTGGGTTTAGCAGCGCAGCATTCCATGGCGCCATATTGTGACGTCATCATCGGTGTGGTCGGTGTTCACGGGATTTTTCGTTCATTCATATGTCTACGCCATGCTGGTAGTCCAACAGCCTCAGTACTTTTTGGACTCCTTCAACATCAACATTGCTGATGTGAGTAATATTTCGGAAAAAATGTTGGTATTTATAGATTCCTTCCCTTGTTAACTGTGTTATGAATCTCCACAGATCTGACAAGACTTTTTACATGGGATACGAGCATCCGTCCTCTTTAACATAAATCAAAACTCGAGAGCCTTGCTGCTTGTATATGTAGATTGAGTGTAATGTTTTGAATAAGGTTTTGACAGACACAAATTTCAATCCGCCAACTTAACTGAGCACACAATTCTCACTTAGCACAGAGAGCAGCCAGGCTGTTGAGTTTTGGTAAAATGCTGACGACAATCCCTCTCGTCGGTCTTAGTATCAATCATGTTATGTTTCTCTGCACTTAGATCAGACAACTGAATATGACCCCTCACAGCCATCAGAATCAGAATCATGTCCTTTGGGGCACACTTAGATCGAACGACTGATGACAATCCACGTCAGTCTTAAAGCCGAACATCCGTCTCTAGGAGAACAAGCCTTGTTACTCGTACAGTAGAAGTAGTCCAGGCATCTTAGCCACTTTAGTGAAGGGAACGTTGAAGTGACAATGACTAGGTTTAAAATGTCCCTTATCAGAAAGTTCAACCTCAGTCCTTTGATGTTTATTGAACACATTTTCATATAAAGTTGGCGCTTCATACGGAAAAATGGCTTTGAAATTGACCCTAATCCTTCTTTGGGCTCTGTAAATGTCGTTTGGGGCTATGGTTGTAAAATGGTATCTACTGGTCACCCCAATGTATAAACTGAAAACTCTTTCTGCACCAGAACACGCAGAAAGGATTGTATCTGCCTGATGTCTGATGATGCTTTTCAAAATCCCCAACCACTAATACCTTCAAAACGGACTTATCTGACACTGTTGTTTTTCCCTATATAATCCTTACTATTTTTCCGAGACGTCGTCGTGTTGTGTATTTAGCTTGCCACAACCTCATACATGGTCCTAAAAGTTAAAGTTGAAGAAAATACTAAAGATAAATGAACAAGCTGACGCAGTGTCATTCGCACCGTGAATCCCCCCATGGGAACATACTAAAGTCTGGTTCCAAATAGGCTCAATTTCCTTCTATTTCTTTGTATTTCTGCCTCGTAGGGGTAGGGGTGTTCAAACCAAAGGCACCTTTAAACCAAAACTCATATCACACATCTTACAATACTAAGACACTCAGCAGTGAAAGGGTGTCTGCTGGTAAAAAATTCCAAACAATCCTAAAAGTACTTCACTACTAAAAGTGCTTTTAAAAAGAGCCGTTATTTTTCCCTCTATAATCAGTATTGTGTTTTCTGCGAACATGTAGTCTATTTAGATGGTTGTCATGTGCACATGAGTTGCTAAAGCGTTTTCAGTTGGGCATATGTCGAAAAGCAAAGAATTAGCCCTTTGAAAACCATCAGAACTGTCACACAAAAATAACATTTACCTATCTCACCAACTGACCAAACATAGGGCTTTTCCTTATGTATTATGTATTGTCGTGTTTTTTGTAGCATACTTGTGAAAACAGCCACCACTGTTGTAAATGATACTTTAAAGAGCATTATTTCATTTTTACAGTTGAAGGACAACCTGGACTGCCGTATATTACAGCTGTTTTACAATCAGCCAAAATTTTCTTAACAAACGTATGTTTAAGAACAACTCCCATAGTGAAATTGAAGGAAAACAAAGTGAAAACCCCCCTGCCATAGAGGAGCTAAAGAATCAACAATAAACGACTGCATGGATAGCTTGATGCACGAATGCATTGCGGACATGTTTGTCTCCAACCAAGAGAAAGTTCCAAAAAATCCCTTTTGTGCTTCTTATTATACAGTGACGTCAAAGACAGCCTTTTCTGCTGTTCATACATTCAGGGGTTATGGTTACACTAAACGACGTAGTTGTAGCCATACTGCCATCCAGATTTATTTTTTCCTTGCGAGCAGTCACAGGGTGTTTGTGCTGTCTGCCAACCGTCAGACGACCCCGCCCAAGTCTGTTAAGGGACCGTTTGACCGTTATAGAACGCGTCTTTTTGATTTTTTAGCACATTTGGAAACGGTTGATTTTTATCCCTACCATTGTTTCCAAACATTATATAGGAATGTTTTTTGAACAACGGATAATAGCCGCTACTCGCATGTGTAGCAAAAGTGAGCGTACATACTCACCCTGGTCGTACAGCCGTTGTCCGTTTTCATCTGTCTGAACAAATCATTACCTTTGAATTTTTCTCGAACGCTATGAAGTGAAGAAACACCAAATGTTGCAAAATGTTGTATGACCCCAAGAGCTCAAAAAAGATACTTGAGAACCTTGACCTTACCTTAAGGTCAAGGTCACAGGGAGAATGAATGTGGTCTAAAAACTGCAAAATTTCACATTGTGCCAGTTTTCTGGAAAACAAATTAAAAACAGCGGGCTTAGTTTTGTATGGTATACAAGAAAAAGAAAGCCTTATCTTCTGATACCATTTTGGTTGACCTCGCTTCAAGGTCAAGGTCACAGGGGACCTTCAAAGTTGGATTGTATACATGTTTTGAAGTGACCTTGACCCTGAACTATGAAAAAAATCTTTCAAACTTCATAATTGTGTGGGGCACATGTTATATACTGATATTGAGCCACATTTAGTCACATATCATCAAGGTCAAGGTCACTTTGCCCCTTATGAAATGTGACTGAAACGGGCAATTGAATCACTAAAAGTGACAATGTCTCTTTGTAGAAAGTGCCAATAAGTATGTTTATGCTTCCTATGTCTTGAATTGATAGCCTTGTGATGTGTGACCTTTGATGATCTTGACCTTGGCCAAAGGTCATGTGTAATTTGGTAGGAAAAATCTGTAAACCAGTTCTAATAGTGTACAATGTCCTTGCCAGCTTCAGTTGTTAGACCTTCACCTTCAAGGTCACCTGAAGGTCAAGGTCACTTTAAGACAAAGGTCAAGCATGAGTCGCATGGGCTTTGCTTTGTTAAGATTTTTTACCAAGACACATGGATTTCTTTACCCGGCTTGGTCACATTTTTCATAGGGGTCAATGTGACCTTGACCCTAACGATATGTGACCAGATGTGGCTCACTATGAAATTCTAACAAACGCCCCATTCAGTGTTTAAGTTTGTAAGAGATATCGTCCATAGTAAAGTTAAAGGGGCAAGCTCACATCAAAATATGTCTACAATTCAACTTTGAAGGGCTCCTCTGACCTTGACATTGAAGCGAGGTCAACCAAAATGGTATCAGAAGATAAGGCTTTCTTTTTCTTGTATACCATACAAAACTAAGCCCGCTGTTTTTAATTATATTTAGTCAAGTTTTGACTAAATATTTTAACATCGAGGGGGAATCGAAACGAGGGTCGTGGTGTATGTGCGTGTGTGCGTGTGTGCGTGTGTGTGTGTAGAGCGATTCAGACTAAACTACTGGACCGATCTTTATGAAATTTGACATGAGAGTTCCTGGGTATGAAATCCCCATACGTTTTTTTCATTTTTTTGATAAATGTCTTTGATGACGTCATATCCGGCTTTTCGTGAAAGTTGAGGCGGCACTGTCACGCCCTCATTTTTCAACCAAATTGGTTGAAATTTTGGTCAAGTAATCTTCGACGAAGCCCGGACTTCGGTATTGCATTTCAGCGTGGTGGCTTCAAAATTAATTAATGACTTTGGTCATTAAAAATCGGAAAATTGTAAAAAAAAATAAAAATTTATAAAACGATCCAAATGTACGTTTATCTTATTCTCCATCATTTGCTGATTCCAAAAACATATAAATATGTTATATTCGAATTAAAAACAAGCTCTGAAAATTAAATATATAAAAATTATTATCAAAATTAAATTGTCCAAATCAATTTAAAAACACTTTCATCTTATTCCTTGTCGGTTCCTGATTCCAAAAACATATAGATATGATATGTTTGGATTAAAAACACGCTCAGAAAGTTAAAACAAAGAGAGGTACAGAAAAGCGTGCTATCCTTCTTAGCGCAACTACTACCCCGCTCTTCTTGTCAATTTCACTGCCTTTGCCATGAGCGGTGGACTGACGATGCTACGAGTATTGCTGCGTTGCATTGCGTTCAGTTTCATTCTGTGAGTTCGACAGCTACTTGACTAAATATTGTATTTTCGCCTTACGCGACTTGTTTGTTTTCCAGAAAACTGGCACAATGTGAAATTTTGCAGTTTTTAGACCACATTAATTCTCCCTGTGACCTTGACCTTATGGTAAGGTCAAGGTTCTCAAGTATCTTTTTTGAGCTCTTGGGGTCATACAACATTTTGCAACATTTGGTGTTTCTTCACTTCATAGCGTTGGAGAAATATCCAAAGGTAATGTTCAGTACAGACAGATAAAGACGGGCAACGGACAACGGCTGGACGACCAGGGTGAGTATGTACGCTCATTTTTGCTACACATGCGAGTAGCGGCTATTATCCGTTGTTCACAAAACATTCCTATATAATGTTTGGAAACAATGGTTGGGATAAAAATCAACCGTTTCCAACTGTGCCAAAAAATCAAAAAGACGCGTTCTATAACGGTCAAACGGTCCCTTAACAGACTTGGGCGGGGTCATCTAACGGTTGGCAGACAGCACAAACACCCTGTGACTGCTCGCAAGGAAAAAATAAATCTGGATGGCAGTATGGCTACAACTACGTCGTTTAGTGTAACCATAACCCCTGAATGTATGAACAGCAGAAAAAGCTGTCTTTGACGTCACTGTATAATAAGAAGCACAAAAGGGATTTTTTGGAACTTTCTCTTGGTTGGAGACAAACATGTCCGCAATGCATTCGTGCATCAAGCTATCCATGCAGTCGTTTATTGTTGATTCTTTAGCTCCTCTATGGCAGGGGGATTTTTACTTTGTTTTCCTTCAATTTCACTATGGGAGTTGTTCTTAACATACGTTTGTTAAGAAAATGTTGGCTGATTGTAAAACAGCTGTAATATACGGCAGTCCAGGTTGTCCTTCAACTGTAAAAATGAAATAATGCTCTTTAAAGTATCATTTACAACAGTGGTGGCTGTTTTCACAAGTATGCTACAAAAAACACGACAATACATAATACATAAGGAAAAGACCTATGTTTGGTCAGTTGGTGAGATAGGTAAATGTTATTTTTGTGTGACAGTTCTGATGGTTTTCAAAGGGCTAATTCTTTGCTTTACGACATATGCCCAACTGAAAACGCTTTAGCAACTCATGTGCACATGACAACCATCTAAATAGACTACATGTTCGCAGAAAACACAATACTGAATATAGAGGGAAAAATAACGGCTCTTTTTAAAAGCACGTTTAGTAGTGAAGTACTTTTAGGATTGGTTGGAATTTTTTACCAGCAGACACCCTTTCACTGCTGAGTGTCTTAGTATTGTAAGATGTGTGATATGAGTTTTGGTTTAAAGGTGCCTTTGGTTTGAACACCCCTACCCCTACGAGGCAGAAATACAAAGAAATAGAAGGAAATTGAGCCTATTTGGAACCAGACTTTAGTATGTTCCCATGGGGGGATTCACGGTGCGAATGACACTGCGTCAGCTTGTTCATTTATCTTTAGTATTTTCTTCAACTTTAACTTTTAGGACCATGTATGAGGTTGGGGCAAGCTAAATACACAACACGACGACGTCTCGGAAAAATAGTAAGGATTATATAGGGAAAAACAACAGTGTCAGTTAATGTCCGTTTTGAAGGTGTTAGTGGTTGGGGATTTTGAAAAGCATCAGACATCAGCAGACATGGGATTCTTCCGTAAATTTACGGAATTCCGTAAATCTTTAGGCTCCAGGGATCATTCTTGAGATTCGTGCAAATCCGCTGAGAAAATGTTGGGGTATATGTAGGTATAGACCCAGTTTTTCGGCCGGTCCGCTGATCGCGACGCTCCATTCCATACTATTCTTGAACGGTTGGTTCCTAAAACGGTCAAACTGTTGCTGGTCGATCCGTATGGGAACGCGCTCTTTGTCTCCAACAGTCACCGTTTCAACGTAGCTGTCGGGGATTCAGTATAAGCATACCGTATGAGAATGATTCGGCGCCATTTTTACATCGCTTCGAGCCACCTGCCAAACTGATGAGGAAGCTAAAGCGAGACGAAACCGTTATAGCCCGGGAAATTGACCAGCAGAAGTACAAGAAAAATCTCTGGAGATTCGACTGGCTCGATGAAGTTGTATCATTGAGCTGGAAAGACGAGAAAGGCCAGAAGACACAAGACGTGAAACTGAAAGTTGGCGATGCTTTTGCTAAAATCAACTTGCCGGGAAAAACTCAGTGCACTTTGTGCAACGATGTTATCAACTACGGCTCCAATGGAAAGACTGCCCTCAAAAGCCACTTGAAAAGCAACAAGCACATGACTATCCTGAAAACCCAGTCGTGTAATCAGTCACTGGGGTCGTTTGGCACCGACAAGGTAAGAACATTGAAACCACACCGTCACATGCCACCACCACCCCACCCCCCCCACCCCCGCCTCTCTCTCTCTCTCTCTCTTTCTCCTCCTTATTTTGAGTCTTAGTGTAAAATTAATTTGAGAAACATGGGAAGGAAGAGAAAGGGGGGGGGGGGGGCTATGATTAAGCTGAAAATAATATGCATTTCAGGGCCATTTTTGTGTGTCTAAAACACTAAAAAACTTCAGCTTCGGGGGGCTTTCCCTAGACCCCGACCAGGGGCGTTGCCCCTGGACCCTACTGGGGGCCTTCTGCAGCCCCCAGACCCCCACCTTCTTTTTCCTTAGGCCAAAAAAAAAATTAGGTGTGGTTACGGTAACATAGCCCAAAAAAATAGGGTAGGTAGGTAGGCAATCACTTTTTTTTTTTTTTAACTTTTTTTTCTAATGTGTACAAATTAAACCTACTTGACAGGGAAATAAGTGTGCGACTCGGGCGCTTTCGCTTTCATTGCGTTTTTTGCAATCGTTTTTTTTTTTTTTTTTTTTACAAATGTAATAAAAAGTTATAGGATCGGCCCCTAAAAATAGGGTAGGTCGGGTTACCGTAACCACACCTATTTTTTTTTTAGGCCTTAATTATCATTTTTTCTGAATCCCATGTCTGATCAGGCAGATACAATCCTTTCTGCGTGTTCTGGTGCAGAAAGAGTTTTCAGTTTATACATTGAGGTGACCAGTAGATACCGTTTTACAACCATAGCCCCAAACGACATTTACAGAGCCCAAAGAAGGATTAGGGTCAATTTCAAAGCCACTTTTCCATATGAAGCGCCAACTTTATATGAAAATGTGTTTAATAAACATCAAAGGACTGAGGTTGAACTTTCTGATAAGGGACATTTTAAACCTAGTCATTGTCACTTCAACGTTGTTCTCTTATTTGCTTGGATCAAAGGTGACAGAGCTAAATTTAGCGTTTCCAGCACGAGAAAGTTACTCCTGGAGACGGATGTTCAGCTTTGAGACCGACGAGGATTGTCATCAGTTGTCCGATGTATTTGTTTGTTCGTTCATGGGCTGAAATTTCCACGACTTGTACTTGCACGTCTGTTTTTACCCCGCCAATTAGGCAACCATACGGCCCTTTCGGGCGATTCCTGCTCGGTATTTTCGTGTTTCTATAACCCACCGAACTCTGACATGGATTACAGGATCTTTTTTTGTGCGCACTTGGTCTTGTGCTTGCGTGTACACACGCAGGGGGTTAAGTCACTAGCAAGGCGCACATTAGTTGACCAGGGAGATTAAAAAAAAAATCTCCACCCTTAACCAACCAGGCGCCCGCGGCCGAGATTTGAACTCACGACCTTCCGTTTAGGAGGCCGATGTCTTATCCACTAGGCCACTGGACGAAGTGACGACAATCCCCCGGGTCGATCTTAATCCTAATCATGTTCTTTTTTGTCCATACTTAGATCGGACTATTGACGACACTCCCACATGTCGGTCTGAGCATTATGTGTGTGCTTGGCGGGGTTCTCTCTGATCGTCTTCTCAAGTCTGGCCTTCCTCTCACTTTCACAAGGAAACTTCTCTTCACAACGGGTAGGAATGTTACACCTCTCACCGAATACTTATCATCAAGTGCAAGGTTATCAATTTATATCATACAAGGCCTGTGTCCATCTGTCTGTCTAGTGCACTTTTAGTCTCTTATAGTGGGCCAATTCGACTGAAATTTGGAAAGAGACGTGCCATTACTATGGCAACTCTGTAGTGAAAATATCTAACCCTTGGTGAAAAAAGCACTGATTTTTCGTTAATGTTGCGAACTGTTGCTTTGATCCGTTCTTGGAGGGAGTCCGGAAGGGCGGGACTTTTTTTTCTCTCAGAAAAACAACAACAATTGTCAACGCAAAAAAAGGAAGTGCAGCAAATAAATGGCCTAGCAGAAACATAGTAACCTTACAAATAAGGAAAAACAATTCTAGTTGTGATCCTTTTCAGCAGTTTTTCTGTAACCTTTTTTCGGCTTCATTCTCAGTATATATTTGCCATGATTTTTGTTTTAATCTATACAGTCAATGCTGACGTGATGAGACCGCTTATTGTAAAACGAAAACTCAGTAATATGACTGGAAAGACCATCCATTCCCGTACAAGCATGCCATCATGTCACTATTAGACACGATAGATGAACAAAGCTGACTGTTTTGGATACATATTTGATTGTTCTTTCCAATGACATGCAAAACGTGTTCCCTTTTAACTGTTTTAACATAACATTGGTATTGTATTGTATAACTGTATATGCGCACCCATGTTTCTCATGTCATTGACAGGTAAACTGACGGAAGGTCTGTGCCTCATCGGACTGTTCTTCACAAGTGATTGGCGTGCGGCTGTCAGCCTTATCACTGTTGGCGTCACCGTCGGTGGTTTGGCTGAATCAGGTAGATTTTGATTGTATAGTTGAAAGGCACATTCTTTCTGGTTGAACCACCACATTTTTTTCAGCTTTTACTAAGGGTAAGAGCGGTCTTCTACTGGTGAAGGTATGTTAATTATTCAGCAAGGAGCCTCGATCTGACCAATTTTTCCCAGGTCATTAGAAGAAGTAAAGAGGACAATATTATAAAATTTCAACGAAAGTACACGATCATATCACAAATATAAGCATTACAAGAGATACATTGCTTTACATTTTGTTATTTGTTTTTGACTAAAGTCTTAGTTATAATGGACAAACTGGAACCAGCTTCTTGCATTAATGTATCCTAAAGTTTTTTGCCAGCGTAATATTTTGGTTCGTGGAAAACATGCAACAGACGGTTTTGTCAGAAACTGGTTTTTGGCTCACGTAAGTGTAGCCTATGCGATGCTAACTTTTGTCTGTCTGTGCGTGCGTGTGTGTGTGTGTGTGTGTGTGTGTGTGTGTGTGTGTGTGTGTGTGTGTGATAGAAACTTTAACATTTCCGAGTCTATGGAAGAAGATTACGTCTCGGTCAAAAGTGTTTGACGTGTGTGATAGAAACTTTAACATTTGAAGACGTCACATTATGACGTAAGAAGGTTAGACGTCACGCGAAGGAATTACTGAAAGTCTCGGTCATTGTTATTGTGAGCGGGCCGAGACTAGTTGGCAGATCTAGTGTCTCGCTTTCTTGCACAGTTTCACTAGTCAGTCGGCTGAGGACCGTTTTGGTTACTTTTTGGCGTCACGTTAGCAAACACATTTTTCTGATAGATTTTAACACCATAACACTAAATCTAAAGTTTTGGGGCAATATTCCAAACCACCGGTGAGAAAAACGTTGGTTTGTGTGTTTGTTTTCCTTCTTTGGCGTTACTATTCTTGTTTTGAGGGTTGGGTTCATAAAACGGACATAAAACTTAAACCGCTTGACAGAAATTCTATAACTGTAAATCATTCGAAAGGGAAGGCATTCATGTACACGTTTGTGCCACTGAAAATGACGTCATTATCTGTTTGTTTTTGTAATTATGACGTAATTCAGTATGCTAACAAAAATCATAATGAGGCAAGTAATCGGCTTTGGTTTTCAGTGTAAAACATTTGAACAGTCCCAAGAAATGAAACATACACATGTTAAATTTTAAAAAATAAGAAAGGCAAATCAAAAAGAGCATCTTAATATCATTTGCAGGTTTAAACCTTTTGATTGTGAGTAGTTCAACGCCGTATATTCGGCTATACTGATTTCGAACATTTAATTTTGATCATAATGTTTATATTTTTAATTTTCAGAGCTTGTTTTTAATCCAAATATAACATATTTATATGTTTTTGGACTCAGAAAATGATGAAAAGTAAGATGAACGTAAATTTAGATCGTTTTATAAAAAAAACATTTTTTTTTACAATTTTCAGATTTTTAATGACCAAAGTCATTAATTAAATTTTAAGCCACCAAGCTGAAATGCAGTACCGAAGTCCGGCCTTTGTCGAAGATTGCTTGGCCAAAATGTCAATCAATTTGATTGAAAAATGAGGGTGTGACAGTGCCGCCTCAACTTTTACAAAAAGCCGGCTATGACGTCATCAAAGTATTTATCGAAAAAAAGAAAAAAAAACATCCGCGGATATCATTCCCAGGAACTCTCATGTCAAATTTCATAGAGATCGGTCTAGTAGTTTGGTCTGAATCGCTCTACACACACACACACACACACACACACACAGACAGACACACATACACACACACACACACACACACACGCACACACACACATACACCACGACCCTCGTCTCGATTCCCCCTCTATGTTAAAACATTTAGTCAAAACTTGACTAAATGTAAAAAAGGAGGAATAATTGCAATCACACACACACACACATACGCGCACACACGCACACACACACGCACGCATACACACACACGCACGCACGCACGCACGCGTACGCACACACACACACACACACACGTACGCACGCAGACACACAAAGACACATACACAAACATACCGACAAAATGACAGACATACACACAGTGAGACAAACCGACACAGAAACACCCACACATGCACGCACGCACTTATGTACGCCAGGATCCTGCTCAACCGCCTCACAGCACACCTCGACCAGGGGCTCCTACCTGAGAGTCAGTGTGGATTCAGGAAAGAGCGTGGGACCATCGACATGGTGTTTGCTGCCAGGCAGCTACAAGAGAAATGCCAGGAGCAGAACTCTGACCTGTTCTCAACCTATGTCGACTTGACCAAGGCCTTCGACACCGTCAGCAGAGAGGGTCTGTGGAATATCATGGCCAAGTACAGATGCCCAAGGAAATTCATCGCCTTGGTACAGCAGTTCCACGAGGGCATGCAGGCCAGAGTCCAAGACAGCGGAGAGACGTCTGACCCGTTCCCAGTCACAAATGGGGTCAAACAAGGCTGTGTCCTGGCGCCGACACTGTTCAGCCTCATGTTTTCGGCCATGCTGACAGACGCCTTCCGAGACGGAGATATCGGGATCGCCCTGAGGTACCGTACAGATGGTAAACTGTTCAACCTTCGGAGGCTCCAAGCAAAAACCAAGGTCACGAAGGATATCATCAGAGACTTCCTGTTTGCTGATGACTGTGCCCTCAACGCTGTCTCAGAAGCTGATATGCAATGCAGCGTTGACATGTTCTCCAGCGCTTGCTCAAACTTTGGTCTGACGATCAGCACTAAGAAGACTGAAGTCCTCCATCAGCCAGCGCCTGGAAAACCTTATGTCGAGCCTGTCATCACAGTCAATGGCCAGAGACTCAACACGGTGAACCGCTTCACCTATCTGGGCAGCACACTGTCGCAAAATGTCACCATCGACGACGAAGTGAACGTCAGAATAGCGAGAGCCAGCTCCACCTTTGGCAGACTGTACCCAAATGTCTGGAACAGAAGAGGCATCACCACCCAGACCAAGCTGAAAGTGTAGAGGGCAGTGGTGCTCCCAACGCTGCTCTACGCTTGCGAGACATGGACAGTGTACCAACGACATGCCAGGAAACTGAATCATTTCCACACAACAAGTCTCAGAAAGATCCTGGGCATAAAGTGGCAGGACAAAGTCCCAGATACAGAAGTGCTAGCCAGAGCAGATCTCCCCAGCATCACTACCATCCTGATGCAGTCCCAGCTTCGCTGGGCTGGGCACGTAGCCCGTATGCCAGACGAAAGACTGCCCAAAAGACTGTTCTATGGCGAGCTGCAACAGGGCCAGCGGTCCCACGGAGGACAGAAGAAACGCTTCAAAGACACTCTCAAAGCCTCACTGAAAGCGTTTTCCATCAACTCTGACACGTGGGAGAAATCTGCACTGGATCGTGCCACCTGGCGCTCCTCCATCCACAAAGGCGCCAAGATGTGCGAGGCCAGCAGAACCACCGCCGCTGAATTGATGAGACAGACCCGAAAAGCCCGTGCCATCAACCCTCCTGGAGACGTCCCACTCGTCCCTTGTCCCTTTTGTGTCCGAGCCTTCCGTGCCAGGATCGGCCTTGTCAGCCATCTACGCATACACAGAAATAGCCAGCCCCAGCAACCCCCGGATGGCTAGAGTGGTCCCCGTCGAATCGACGGACGAACAACAACAACAGAGATGCTTATAGAGAAACACTTACGCAACCAAAAAAACACGCACACAAACACACAGACAAACTTCATTCTTGGTAGAGAAATGCATTTCTTTCTGTACTGCTTTCTCTTTAAGTGCACTTACCTCGCAGAGAGAGAGAGAGAGAGAGAGAGAGAGAGAGAGAGAGAGAGAGAGAGAGAGAGAGAGAGAGAGAGAGAGAGAGAGAGAGAGAGAGAGAGAGTGAGAGAGAGACACACAGACAGACAGACAGAGACACAGAGAGAAAGAGAGAGAGATAGACAGACTGATAGACAGACAGAGGGAGAGACAAACAGACGAACACAGACAGACATGGACAAACACACAAACAGAGACACACAGACAGACTTCACTATTGTATGTGCAAGTAATTTTGTTAAACCACACGTAACGTTCACCACTGAACGTGTAACCATGTAAAACGTTACTATCTCTTTATATGTGTTTACTTGCATTGTAATCCGGGGGAGGGGGGGGTATACATGTATGTAACGCGCAATACATGCCTTAGAATTGGAATTTTCATTTAAAGACTAGCATAAGAGTGTGACACGTGGTTCATTCGTTATTACCCTATTACAAAAAGAAAAAGATAACGGCACTAACGCTACCGGAAATAGAATTTATCAGTGAAATTCTACCATCAATTTAGTAATCGATGCGATGTAAATTATCCTAAAACTGTGGTATGATCACGACATCGTTTAGCATTTAGGATCAAATGGTGCCAATGTGTCCACAATGGACTAATCACAGACAACAGTTATACGCTTTACGTACATGTAACTCTCCAACTGACATTGTCTGCCACTTGAAACAAATGACTTTCGAAGGAAAATTAACTCCAATACATAAATATTATGTATGATTTTTAATAATTACTTGCACTTTTTGAAAATAAAGCTTTTTCTACGATAAGGTGTTTACCCCCTAAATGTATAAGTCATCCGGTAGAAAAACCGGAAGTATCGTGTACTAAGCATATGTATATGTTTAAAAAGTTAATTGTGTTAATGTAGAACATCTTGCCTATGTATATGTTTAGGTTTTGAATACTTTAGGGGAAAAGCATAGCCATTATTCAGTCATCTTTAACTAACACCCCTAATCTCAGGGCCCATTTTGTTAGTGGGGGTAGGGTTTCAATCAGTCAAAAATCACTTTCATTCAATATTGTCTGCCATTTCAAATACATACACGTAATTGCACAATTTCTTGAATGTTAAGATGCTTTAACTGACTATAGGCAGGTTTCACAATCTTCAATCACAGACTTCCTTTTTTTTCAACAAAATCAATCTTGACAGAGATCTTTGAAATAGTGTTTTTATTAAAGCCTTACATCCTCCTGGATGGAATCAAGACAAAAACTTGTATGGAGACGCATTCTTGTCGACATAATGTGATAGCTTGTTACAGTACTCTATCAAACAAAGGGATAGACGTAAACAGAATTGGGTAACGATTTATTCAAAGAATATTGTCCAGAGGCTTTGATAAATTAAGCAATAACAATGCAAGCAAAATATCATTTCCGAGCTCAGTGAAAAAAGCAGCAAATAAGGACTAATTATGGGAATTCCGTTCTTCTGAACTGCTATTTCGCTGTGATGCACGTCATGAGCATACCTTCAAAAGTAACAATGTTAATTGCACTCCATTTCTCACTTAAAAAAAAAGTAGAATCATTGACCAATAGAAAAAAAACGAGTTTGGAATTTTTTTTGCATATTCTTGGGGAATAAATACCTGAAAATGTAACCCTACCCTCTAAATGGTGACATCATGACAGCGAAAAAAAATATACAGAACAAGTCATGTGAAGCGATAATAAAACATTAAGTTGGTTTGAAACTAAAAGATCAACATTGGAATCAGGGACGAGTCATTAACAATGCTAGTGAGATTTGGCTAGCCGAAACCAGAAGACCGAGACGGGTTGCCTCCGCGAAGCATATGAACAAAACGGGCGATTTTTCTCATTTGAGCAGATTTTCACACTAAGCATGACATATCTGTTTATACATTGGGATCCAGGAAATCCAAAGGATACAATGCAATAACTTTTGAATCTGTAATCAAAAGTGTTATTGTTATTTGCAATTTTTAGAATGTTATGTACCAAATCTTATAATACATTTCATAACTTGACGAAATGTAAAACAAGTCGCGTAAAGCGATATAAAAACATGTAGTCAATCTATAGGCATCAAATTGAAGGATAAACTAAAAAAAAAACAGTCCGATCGGCGAGACTAAATTCAGATAGTCTCGGCTAACCATACCCGAAAACCGTCACGGATCACACTCATCTCCGCGAAGCATACTCAACCTGTTTTCTTTAATTCTGAACGCGTTTTTAAAGTAAACATAACATATGTATATATATATTTTAAATCAGGAGAAGATAAGAAGTACAATGCTGTAGTGTTTGAATCTGTAATGAAATATTCGTTTTTGATGACAATTTCCTAGTATATCCACTACTGACTGAACTGTGGCATAGTACCTGGACGCAGTCCCAATATATCCACTACAGACTGAACTGTGGCATAGTACATGGACGCTGTCCCAGTATATCCACTACAGACTGAACCTTAATGTCTTGCATTTTCTACAACTACTCTGCACACATAAGAAAACCCAACCCCTCTCGCACGCACACATGCAAGTACGCACGCATCAACACTCACGCATCAACACTCACACACACACACACACACACACACACACACACACACACATAAGCTAACACAAACGAACACGTGCGCACAACGCTCGCGCGCACGCTTACACACACACACACACACACACACACACACACACACACACACACACACACACACACGCACGCACGCACGCACGCACGCACGCACACACACACACACACACACACAAACGAACACGTGCGCGCAACGCTCGGCCGCACGCACACACACACACACACACACAGCTAGATAATACATCATCTGATATGTTTCCTTGTTCATATGCTTTTTTCAAGTCATAAACGTAAACAATGAATGGTTTTACTGGGATTTTGTGCAGCGTTTTGTATTATCTGCGTTGTTGTCGGATTTAAATACTCTCTCAAAAACTGGGTATCTAATCACGACCGATAAGATTGTCCCCTTTTCGATTAAAAAGTACAATGAGATTTAGTCAGAACCATAACATTATTCTTCCAAAAACACTTATTAACATCCATGTAAAAGAAACACAACTCTGTTCATCAAATTATCTCACCCTTTGCAAGAAACGTATGGCGAAGGCACATTTCGCGCCGCGGTGCAGATGACGCAATTAACTCTCGTGACGAAACGATTGGTTCGTGACGTCGCGTCATCAACCGTTCATGAATGGCCCTTGTATGAATGGCATTCTTTCTGTTGGGATGACGTGTGAACCTCATCATTAGTGACTTGGAAAATCGGTCGGATTTAGGTATCCCCGAAGTCGGTCGGAATTGGATACACTTACCCTACACTCTTCCACACTGACAGGCGTGCGCGCACGTACGCACGCACATATGCAACAATAACAATGACAAAAATCAAACTTTTAAAAGCACTTGAAAGTTAATAAACAAAGCAACTATTGATTCCCTACGATTATATGATCGTGACTGGCTCTCTTTCCAAGTTGGAACGTTTTCAATCTGCTGTCTGACGTCATCAAAGTGTTGAAAAACGTACGGCGATGTCTATAAAACTCTCACTTGACCACAACATTCACAATGCAGTGCATTCAAGGATTGAAAAAAACCCACTGGCGTTGATCAGACACAGTCACTGAATGTTGTTATTTTACAAATGAATCTGCTTAACATTTGGTAAGAAATGACCGTCAATAGTGCCGGGCGGTCGTGAGAATTCAAGGTTTTCAGAGACAGACAGTAAATAACGTGCTCTGAAATAAACACATGCCGAAAAATTCTTTAGTCAGCCAGTTGATCATCTGCCTGACAACGGATAGGAAGTATAAAATTGGTCGCATCATGGCAATTTGCTGTGTATGGCGGTCATAGCAGACGATTTGTCTTCAGGACGGTCGTGAGAAAAAATGAGACAGACACCTTGCCCGAGTGACTAGACAGTAAATAACGTGCTCTGAAATAAACACACGCCGAAAAATTCTTTAGTCAGCCAGTTGATTATCTGCCTGACAACGGATAGGAAGTGTAAAATTGGTCGCATCATGACAATTCGCTGTGTATGGCGGTTATAGCAGACGATTTGTCTGCAGGGCGGTCGTGAGAAAAAAATGAGACAGACACCTTGCCCGAGTTACTAGACAGTAAATAACGTGCTCTGAAATAAACACATGCCGAAAAATTCTTTAGTCAGCCAGTTGATTATCTGCCTGACAACGGATAGGAAGTGTAAAATTGGTTGCATCATGACAATTTGCTGTGTATGGCGGTTATAACAGACGATTTCTCTGCAGGGCGGTCGTGAGAAAAAATGACACAGACACCTTGCCCGAGTGACAAAATGACCAAGCGCAAGTAGAATAAGCCGTAGTTAGCCTTTCAAAACCCTTTGATGTCGTGATTTGATGGAAATTGCTACTTATTAAAAGCATGTTACGTCCAAACCTTTTAACAGCCATTCCAACTGAACAGATTTGTAATTAACGTTTTTGAGACAGACACATTTAGAAACAAGTCGCGTAAGGCGAAAATACAATATTTAGTCAAGTAGCTGTCGAACTCACAGAATGAAACTGAACGCAGCAAGACCGTATACTCGTAGCATCGTCACTCCACCGCCCGTGGCAAAGGCAGTGCCCGTGGAATTGACAAGAAGAGCGGGGTATTCGTTGCGCTAAGAAGGATAGCACGCTTTTCTGTACCTCTCTTCGTTTTAACTTTCTGAGCGTGTTTTTAATCCAAACATATCATATCTATATATTTTTGGAATCAGGAACCGACAAGGAATACGATGAAAGTGTTTTTAAATTGATTTCGAAAAAAAAAATTTGATAATAATTTTTATATATTTAATTTTCAGAGCTTGTTTTTAATCCAAATATAACATATTGATATGTTTTTGGAATCAGCAAATGATGGAGAATAAGATAAACGTAAATTTGGATCGTTTTATAAATTTTTAATTTTTTTTACAATTTTCAGATTTTTAATGACCAAAGTCATTAATTAATTTTTAAGCCACCAAGCTGAAATGCAATACCGAACCCCGGGCTTCGTCGAAGAGTACTTGACCAAAATTTCAACCAATTTGGTTGAAAAATGAGGGCGTGACAGTGCCGCCTCAACTTTCACGAAAAGCCGGATATGACGTCATCAAAGACATTTATCAAAAAAATGAAAAAAACGTTCGGGGATTTCATACCCAGGAACTCTCATGTCAAATTTCATAAAGATCGGTCCAGTAGTTTAGTCTGAATCGCTCTACACACACACACACACACACAGACACACACACAGACACACACACGCACACACGCACATACACCACGACCCTCGTTTCGATTCCCCCTCGATGTTAAAATATTTAGTCAAAACTTGACTAAATATAAAAAGACCGTTTACTTCACATGCGATTGTATCGACTAAACATAAACACATTCATTGGTTTTTTTTAACTAAGTGTGTTCATCTATCTCTGTTCTTTGGTTTCTAATGTACTTTCACTGGATTTCTTTGTGTGTTTTTGTACTGGTGCCTTTGTCTATTGCAATGTGGCTAAAAAGGGAAATCGTGTCTGTCTCATTTCTCACGACCGACCTACCTTTTTCGCTGGTGGGGAATACAAACTTGACTTAAATTCGATCAAAGTTTATTTTTCATATGTAAATTCCGAAGACATTCGACACAGACCAGTGAAAATTCACGACTAAACAAAACGAAACATTTTATTTAATATCAAAGTCAGGGACATACCCGACTCTGAAGACTGTGAAACCTGTCTATACCAAGAAAACCTGCACTTTTTGTAGAATTAGTTTTTTGTCCATGATTTATGTTTAAAAATGTCAATTCTTACGACAAAAAATGCTAACAGTTGCCTCACCAGACGACACGTACCTACGACGTGAATCGTGTCTGCCAATTAAAATGCATATATTTTGAAATAAGGGGAATCATAACATATTTCACTGTAAAGTGTCTCACTCTAATATCTTCTGGGTTCATGGTGTATTTGGTTAAGTGAATTGCAGATAAGGTTTTTTGAAAATGACAGCTATACATATATTTTATTAAAACTGAAACTGATGGAGTGAAAAACAGACCTGTTTTGAAGAAGTCGTACTAAAATCATTTATGGCCTTGAACTTCACAGTTTGCGTGTTATCTTTTAAAGAAAACCCGTTTTCATCACTAACAATGACCTAATTTACACATACATATCGGTCGGTCATAGTCGCGTTTTTTTAGAGAGGTAGTGTACAAAATGTCGTTTTGTACGTTTAAATTACATGTCCATTATTTTAGTCATATATCAATCAATAAGTAAATGCGCATACTTTTATTAAACGTTACTTTCACTTTAAGATCGCTTCTAACATTTAGTATAATTTCTGACAAATGCACGCTATGTAATAAATTGATAATATTATGGACGGCATGTGGTAAAACCGGAAGTTGAATTATTTTGCGATAGCAATGATCACTTTCCTTTTTTATTGAGCTGATCTTTAACGTTATGGGTAAAAATCTAACAGATTGAACCAAATTATCCTTTTTCAAGCCTGTGTATGTGTAAACTCTTTTTTGCTTCGACCCGGTTCGGTTTTCGGAGTTGATTCAGAATCATCCATTATTTATCTTATATGACTGTTGTTTTCCTCGGTAAATTAACAATTGTTGATGTAAAATAATTCTAGCTGTGAGAATAAACAATTTTCAAGATGTTTTTGACTGCGGTTTCAACCAGGCGTTCAGTTAGCTATACATATCGATTGAGAAAATGGCATTTCCTGTTTTGTCGTCCGCATGTTATACAGATGTTGTTAAAAATAAAACTGTGTATACGAATTAGGCATTTTACTTGCTGTCTGATGGCAACAATCTTTAGCTTTCGTTTAAGGTATAATTTGCTTATATCCGTATGCAGTCAAGCGGTACATGACGTTTTTTTGTAACCTACCCCCTGCGTCATGGCTGCATTTTTGCAGAATATGGGTCATGTTACAAAAACGCTTCTCATTCTTAGGTGGTTGGGTTTAGCCATTTGTCGTTTACCGAACTGTGGCTGCAAATAAAACGAACTTTCCAAAAAACATAATATCTAATGTGACCACCAAAAGTAACCCTCCCACTATAGCCAGCCAGGTGACTACACCTATGCTTACTGAATACTGTGTATGTGTGTGTGTGTGTGTGTGTGTGTGTGTGTGTGTGTGTGTGTGTGTGTGTATGTGTGACGGAGTGATTGAGTTTGTGTTACTGTTTGTCGATTTCTTACGTGAGCCTTGAAGGCTTCGCCTCTTGTTTTATATTTGATAACAAAAACAACACCACAAAAAGCGATACATAGGTTATACACCCTGACCTGGACAACTTTGACATTAATTTTTCTCTTGGACCCATTTCCGGGTGGGGATAGCCAAAGACTCGGGAATACCCGATAATGGTCACTAGGGAATATATCCAAGTTATCCAGGACTTGGAGGTGTGTAACCTACGTGTCTTTCTCTCTTTGTGACAATCTGCGTCTGTGTTTGTACAGGTTACCACCCCCTCCCAGCAGACCTTGCCCCGCAGTTTGCCGGTGTCATCGCTGGCTTTGTGTCTATGGGAGCAATAGGCTCCTTTGTCAGTACTCTTACGGCTTCCTTCGTGAGCGGGAAAAGCAAAGTAAGTTACAGTCGAATCAGCCCTGGAGACCGCCTCCCCAGAACCTCATGCCTACAACGACAATCCCAAAGTATCTCCGACGATATTTTTTCTACATACAATTCACGTTTTCATAGTGACCACCTGTGTAAAATGACCATGTTTGGTCAGTCAATAGATTAAAACCAATTTAACAAATAGGGTTTTGTGCAATAATTGTAAATACGCGAGACAACTTCACAAAACTGATTTTTTGGCTCACGTAAGTGTAGCCTATGCGATCGTAACTTTGTCTGTCTGTGCGTGCGTGTGTGTGTGCGTGTGTGTGTTTGTGCGTGTGTATGTCTGTGGTAGAAACTCTAACATTTGAAGACGTCACATTACATTGACGTCACATTATGACGTAAGAGGGTTAGACGTCACGCGAAGGAAGTACTGAAAGTCTCGGTCATTATTATTTTGAGCGCGCGGGCCGAGACTCTGTTAGCAGTCGTGTCCCTGTAAGTAGGCTACATGCAGACAGACAGATCTAGATCTAGTGTCTCGCTTTCTTGCACAGTTTCACCTATGCTCTTTCTGTGTGTGTGTGTGTGTGTGTGTGTGTGTGTGTGTGTGTGTGTGTGTGTGTGTGTGTGTGTGTGTGTGTGTGTGTGTGACGGAGTGATTGAGTTTGTGTTACTGTTTGTCGATTTCTTACGTGAGCCTTGATGGCTTCGCCTCATTTTTTTCTCAAGTTTTGACCAAATGTTTTCAGATAAACTGGGAATCGGAATGAGGGTGGTGGTGTATGTATGTGTGTGCGGTCGCAGCGATTCCTAGAAAACTACCCTCCAGATGTTTATGTAACTTTGCGTGTGCGTTTTTCAAGATAATATCCCCAGACTTGTTTTTGCCATTCTTTTATGACTGGCTTTTCACAAAAATTGAGGCGATGGTTAAAACAACCAGGTTGTTGGTGCTCAGGCAACTGGAATTAATTGGTTAAAACCATGAGGCTGTTGGTGCTCAGGCAACTGGAATTAAAGTGGTTAACACAACCAGGCTGTTGGTGCTCAGGCAACTGGAATTAAAGTGGTTAACACAACCAGGCTGTTGGTGCTCAAGCAACTGGAATAAAAGTGGTTAACACAACCAGGCTGTTGGTGCTCAGGCAACTGGAATTAAACTAGTTAACACAACCAAGCTGTTGGTGCTCAGGCAACTGGAATAAAAGTAGTTAACACCACGAGGCTGTTGGTGCTCAGGCAACTGAAATAAAAGTGGTTAAACTGAGTTTCATGCGAAAAACGTGTGGCTGTGTTTCAAGCGCACTCAAAACGGCTGTGTTTCAAGCACCTCAAAACTGTGGCTGTGTTTAAGCGCACATAACTGACTGTGTTTCAAGCGCCGAAAAGTTGTGGTTGTGTCTCAAGCGCACGCAAAATGGCTGAGTTTCAAGCACATCAAAATTGTGGCTGTGTTTCAAGCGCACATAAACTGGCTGTGTTTCAAGCGCAGAAACGTTGTGGCTGTGTCTCAAGCGCACGCAAAAAGGCTGTGTTTCAAGCACATAAAACTTGTGGCTGTGTTTCAAGCACATGAAAATTGTGGCTGTGTTTCTAGCGCACATACACTGGCTGTGTTTAGAGCGCAGCAAACTGGTGGCTGTGTTTCAAGCGCCCCAAAACACGATTGGAGCTGTGGCTGTTGGTGCCCAGGCAACTGGAATTAAGTGGTTAAAACAATGAGGCTGTTGGTGCTCAGGCAACTGGAATTAAACTGGTTAACACACCAAGCTGTTGGTGCTCAGGCAACTGGAATTAACGGGGTTAACACAACCAAGCTGTTGGTGCTCAGGCAACTGAAATAAAAGTGGTTAACTGAGTTTCATGCAGCAAAATGTGTGGCTGTGTTTCAAGCGCACTCAACATGGCTGTGTTTCAAGTACCTACAAATTGTGGCTGTGTTTCAAGCGCACATAAACTGGCTGTGTTTCAAGCGCAGAGAAGTTGTGGCTGTGTCGCAAGCGCACGCAAAATAGCTGTGTTCCGAGCACATACAAATTGTGGCTGTGTTTCAAGCGCACACAAAACACGATTGGAGCCGTGGCTGCTAGTGCCCCGGCAACTGGAATTAATTGGTTAAAACCATGAGGCTGTTGGTGCTCAGGCAACTGGAACTAAACTGGTTAACCCAACCAAGCTGTTGGTGCTCAGGCAACTGGAATTAAAGTGGTTAACACCACGAGGCTGTTGGTGCTCAGGCAACTGGAACTAAACTGGTTAACCCAACCAGGCTGTTGGTGCTCAGGCAACTGGAATTAAAGTGGTTAACCAACCAGGCTGTTGGTGCTCAGGCAACTGAAATAAAAGTGGTTAAACTGAGTTTCATGCAGTAACATGTGTGGCTGTGTTTCAAGCGCACTCAACATGGCTGAGTTTCAAGCACCTACAAATTGTGGCTGTGTTTCAAGCGCACCTAAACTGGCTGTGTTTCAAGCGCAGAGAAGTTGTGGCTGTGTCGCAAGCGCACGCAAAATAGCTGTGTTCCGAGCACATACAAATTGTGGCTGTGTTTCAAGCGCACACAAAACACGATTGGAGCCGTGGCTGCTGGTGCCCCGGCAACTGGAATTAAGTAGTTAAAACAATGAGGCTGTTGGTGCTTGGGCAACTGGAACTAAACTGGTTAACACAACCAAGCTGTTGGTGCTCAGGCAACTGGAATTAAAGTGGTTAACACCACGAGGCTGTTGGTGCTCAGGCAACTGAAATAAAAGTGGTTAAACTGAGTTTCATGCGAAAAACGTGTGGCTGTGTTTCAAGCGCACTCAAAACGGCTGTGTTTCAAGCACCTAAAAACTGTGGCTGTGTTTCAAGCGCACCTAAACTGGCTGTGTTTCAAGCGCCGAAAAGTTGTGGCTGTGTCTCAAGCGCACGCAAAATGGCTGTGTTTCAAGCACATCAAAATTGTGGCTGTGTTTCAAGCGCACATAAACTGGCTGTGTTTCAAGCGCAGAAACGTTGTGGCTGTGTCTCAAGCGCACGCAAAAAGGCTGTGTTTCAAGCACATAAAACTTGTGGCTGTGTTTCAAGCACATGAAAATTGTGGCTGTGTTTCAAGCGCACATACATTGGCTGTGTTTAGAGCGCAGCAAACTGGTGGCTGTGTTTCAAGCGCACCAAAACACGATTGGAGCTGTGGCTGTTGGTGCCCAGGTAGCTGGAATTAAGTGGTTAAAACAATGAGGCTGTTGGTGCTCAGGCAACTGGAATTAAACTGGTTAACACAACCAAGCTGTTGGTGCTCAGGCAACTGAAATGAAAGTGGTTAAACTGAGTTTCATGCAGCAAAATGTGTGTCTGTGTTTCAAGCGCACTCAACATGGCTGTGTTTCAAGCACCTACAAATTGTGGCTGTGTTTCAAGCGCACATAAACTGGCTGTGTTTCAAGCGCAGGGAAGTTGTGGCTGTGTCGCAAGCGCACGCAAAATAGCTCAGCTGTGTTCCGAGCACATACAAATTGTGGCTGTGTTTCAAGCGCACACAAAACACGATTGGAGCCGTGGCTGCTGGTGCCCCGGCAACTGGAATTAAGTGGTTAAAACAATGAGGCTGTTGGTGCTCAGGCAACTGGAACTAACCTGGTTAACACAACCAAGCTGTTGGTGCTCAGGCAACTGGAATTAAGGGGTTAAAACAATGAGGCTGTTGGTGCTCAGGCAACTGGAATTAAACTGGTTAACACAACCAAGCTGTTGGTGCTCAGGCAACTGGAATTAAAGTGGTTAATGTGCGTTTTGAGCCATAGAAAACCCCTTGGCTGTGTTTCAAGCGCAGAAACGTGTGGCTGTGTATCCAGCGCACCCAAAAACATTTTAGAGAAAACATCATAATTATGCATTTCCCCCACATATATTTTTCAAGCGCATACAAGATAACTGGAATAAAAGTGGATAAAACAACAAGGCTGTTGGTGCTCGAGCAACTGGAATAAAAGTGTATCAAATAACCAAAGGGAAGTAATCGCTCAATGCATACGACATGTGTAATAGAGTAAGCGCGAGAGTTGTACGGAACCTTTTCTCCTGGCACCTGAGAGAATAACAAGCATTGAAATGAACAAGCGACTTTCGGATGGCAGCCGATGACCACTGGCTTCCGACGCCGCTAGGCGTCAACGCAACCCAAAATATCAGGTGCAGCGTGGCCCTGGCTAAAAATAGCCGCCACGCGTGTACCACCCCAGAAGTCTGCCTTCACCGGCCGTGTAACCTATCGGAAAGTAGGTCGCTGGTACACGGCCCGTCAGTGCTTCTGCGAGAGTCTGGTCACAAACACAGCGCTGGAGACTGTCTGCCTCCAGCCAAATAGGTCACGCTGTCAGCGCGGCTCGTACACGTGTACAGCGTTTGCTGGCCGCGATCAGAGCGCCTCGTACCGATTGATACATTATGTAACTGCCCTATTCAGACAAATGTACGCCGTCGGCCGCAAACAAGCCTCTTTTCTCCTCCTGAAATTGAAACTTGTCATGGCACCAAACCGTGACGTAATGCAAGTCAGCACTGTGTTCTGCCAATTTGGCGTTAATATCTGGCCCAGGCGTGATAGCGTTGCTGTATTGTGGCCGATAAGCCCCGCGATCCTCTGTAATCGGCGGTTGGACTGAAGAGAGGCAGAATGCCACAAACCACAACTTGTTTAACTTTGTAAATCCCATGGAGGAGGCCAGCGAATGCCAGCATCGTCAAGGCAAACTCCTCAGCATCCATAGGTTCTGCAAACCTGAAACCATTTCCCCCAAATTGTAAGATCACAACGTCAGGTGCAGTGCGAAAAATCTTTCGCAAGTAGTTGGATCCGGCGCCATCTTTTCCAACCAATTGCTGGAGGCGTAAGCCTCCCCTGTCCACAATGTTAACGTACATTTGGCTATCAAGTTTGAAATCAGGACGCATGCGAGGATCGCATCCCGACTCAATGCATTCCCGCAACCGTCTGCAAATGGAATGACCAAAAACATATGCTTGTAACATCGTTGTAACATCGTTAAAAACCAACAAAGAAATAAAACATTTTCACCAAATACAAAAACTTGACCTTTCAGCTCGCTGGCATCTTGCGTAGTGACGCTAAGCTAAGCTGTGTGCGGGGCACTGTCCGCCGCACAGGTCAGTTCCAACGGTCCGCTACGAGCCAATCAAAGAAAGGCGCATGCAATCACACAAACTGCCCATCGCCACGCCAGCGTTGCGAGAAGCTCTTTTATTTTTTCCTTAATACAATAATATATACATATATAGCTATTCTGATGAACACGTGGGGGAATTCGGGGGCTGTGATTGGATGGTCTCTTCCGATCATCAAAGCATAATGCGGCGGAAGTCGGCCATTTTACTCAATATCCAAAAGCATATTGTCGATAACAAAGACGCATGGTTCCGGTTTCTTCCACGTGTATAAAGTACACGCATACCTCGCCAGGTTTGTTTCTGTGACTAGTCGACAGACGATGCCATTTGCTTTGTGTGTGTTTTTAGCTCACGTAAGTGTAGCCTATGCGATCGTAGCTGTGTCTGTCTGTGCGTGCGTGCGTATGTACGTATGTGCGTGCGTGCGTGCGTGTGTATGTCTGTGGTAGAAACTCTAACATTTGAAGACGTCACATTACATTGACGTCACATTATGACGTAAGAGGGTTAGACGTCACGCGAAGGAAGTACTGAAAGTCTCGGTCATTATTATTTTGAGCGGGCCGAGACTAGTTGGCAGTCGTGTCCCTGTAAGTAGGCTACATGCAGACAGACAGATCTAGATCTAGTGTCTCGCTTTCTTGCACAGTTTCACCTATGCTCTTTCTCTGTGTGTGTGTGTGTGTGTGTGTGTGTGTGAGTGTGAGTGTGAGTGTGAGAGTGAGAGAGAGAGAGAGAGACGGAGTGATTGAGTTTGTGTTACTGTTTGTCGATTTCTTACGTGAGCCTTGATGGCTTCGCCTCTTGTTGTTGTTGCTTACTGTACATGACATACATTACGTGTACAATCCAGTTCTTTAACAGGCAACAAACCTTGCAAATTTCCAGAAGCTGCAATCTGAAGCGACCTATTTCTGATTCTAGCAGACGATCTCTCCAATGTTTAACACAAAATCAGCAAACTCTCCTGTCACATAGAACGTCCATTGTATAGTGCAATGTTGAAATGAAGTTACCGGTCTGAAACATTTAGTCGTTTCTTCTGAGACAATCCTTGTTCTCTTATCATCTACAGATTTACCGCAGTCTTCACCACGCGAATTCCCAACAAAAGTCAGACTTTCGAACATACAATATACGTAGGCAAGCATGATACGTCATGACGTCATATGATTCCTAGCATATTGACGTAATGCTAAACATCCGGCTATCTCGAGTTTTCTCCGTAATACATGTCCGTGGGTTTTTCAATGTTCGGTTATTTCCGTGGCTTCATGCGGAAAGGGAACCGTCGTCTGCAATTACCGACATGGACCATTCTGGTACTTGTTGCTGACAAAAACATGATTTTAACACAGCATTTAATGTCAGAATAGCTATATAAACGCTATTGTGTTTTCATCGTAGCAATAGGGTCCGATATTTAAACTCGAACAAGTATAATGCGACTCGTCTTCGACTCGTCGGCATTATACTTGTCTCGTCTAAATATCGGGCCCTATTGCTACGCTGAAAACACAATAGCTGGTAATGCTAATTTGCGATTCCTAAACGCCCCACTGAACGACTGACGTCACAGCCGCTTCGGCCTTTTCCGGAGGAACACCGCGTGCCACTTCGATCTCTGGATCGCGTTGCACTTGCAGTCATTCGGCGATGCCACCTTGGTTATCAGTTAATAAAGTTATTATTCAGGCAATATGAAAGAAATTAGTTTTTTCTTTTGTTACACTTACACATAGTTTTATGAAGATCAATTTCAGACTCGGCAAAAGAATGGTTGTATCATGAGCGACTGTCACAAGCGAGAGGTGCGGTTCGGTCAGTAGGTCAGTCACTGTCGAACTGTTCGGTGCGAAGCACGGTTTTGTTTCTGGTAACTATATTGATTTCTTCAAGTTGTACTAATGTTTACGCTTTGCGCTGCGGTTTAATATGTGTGCTTGTTATTGGCTAATACGGTGAGCCCACGCCGTTTAGTTTGCAGACCGTGCACATGTGAGCTTTGTCTAATCGCGTTTTCATCATAACATACCACCGTGCTAAACCGCTCAGTTTGGGGGAAATGGTTTAAAAAAAATTAAAAAAAATTAAAAATAAATAAACGGAATGCATCAGGGTTGAAAAGATTGAAGGGTGGAGTTAAGGACACAAAATAGATGACAAAAATAAAGCAAACAAGAAAAAAAAACTGTAACCAGGAAGGGAGTCGAACCCGAGTCAGCTGACCTTCAAGGTGGAGCACAAACCACTAGGCTACGACAGCAACTGACATACAGGGCTACAAAAGTGAAGGCTTTTCAGGGTTACTCCGTCGTATGTGGCGTTTCTCGCGCATGAAGGTTTTGTTACCAACTCTACGGCTAAGAAAGGTTTCATTTGAAGTTAAATGTCCACTAAAATATCAAAGGGAACACCATTTCTGAACAACACAACGGTTTGCGCTCGTCTCTCGCAGTCGCCATAGACCTATATCTAAATATAGGTCCCTGTGTGAAACCAAATCGGCTTGCCTGATACAGCAGATATTTGAACACGTCACACTGAAACACTGAGCTACAGTTTAGTAACGTGATATGTTTTCAATTGTTCGTTCACTTATATTGCTTTCAGATTTAACACACCAAGATGAATGAAACAGTGGCACGGTTTTCGTTGCGAAAATGTGCAATGGCAGTGCTACGCGATCGAAGTGTGTATTATGTACACGCGGTGTTCCTCGGGAAAAGACCGAAGCGACATGTGACGTCAGTCGTACAGTGGGGCGTTTAGGAATCGCAAATCGGTACACAGGCCCTTATCGGTACATCATCGACTACGAGTGTTCTCTGGACAAGCTGTTTGATGCATTTTGCGAGTATGTCTAGCTCTTCTGCGGTGCAGTAGGCCCTATAGACGATGAAGGTGTCCAAGATCTCAGGAGATGCGTGTGTAACCACTAGGTATTCAGTCAAATCCGTGTAAGAGGCTTTCAACTGACGGGGACAACCAAGCCACCATTATGCACCGACTTGACATAGATCAACAGACGTGCCTTTAGAATAAGGTATGTGCAGCGGTGCCTCATCTGAACAGACAACTAAAGCTTGATGTTTCCGTCACACTTTGTCTTTTAGATCTTCATGGGATATACAGGTTACAACACTCGTGATTTTTTATATGGCTTGTATTTCAGTCAAGACCCAGCGGGAATATCAAAGGGACTCACTCGCCAGAGGCTCGTGAGTCCCTTGATATTCATCCGCTGGGTCTTGACTGAAATACAAGCCATATAAAAAACCACTCGTGTTGTAACCTCTATATATAGCTATTCTGATGGACACGTGGGGGAATTCGGGGACTGTGATTGGATGGTCTCACACATATCTTTTCCGATCATGGCAAAGCATAATGCTACGGAAGTCGGCCATTTTTGCCAATATCCAAAAGCATATTGGCAATAACAAAGACGCATGGTTCCGGTTTACCCATCTGTACCACACGATGTTTCAATCGACAACAGCATACACTGACAACTTGAAATTCTTCTCGGAAATGTTTTTCAGCTTTACAAATGTCGATAGCATACCCTTTTCTGCTAACTTCTCGATGAAACAGGACTAAACCAACTATTTTCTGTCCCTAAACACCACAAAATGCCCAAAGTCGAAAGATGTAGTTCAAACAGGGGGGTAAAACGGAACAGCCGTTTTTGTGTGCCTGTGTGAGCTCAGTTGCCGACTGAGACAAACTTTCGCATTCGGTTTTTCTTACCTCGTAACTTAACACTGAATACCCCACTTCCCCTCTGAAGTATTGATGATCGACCCATGGCACTAACATTCATGTAGTCGTTTATAACTGAGGTTGAATAATTCGCTTCATGACGAGACAAGTATAAATGCCATTCATTCAAAATAAAAACTTCGCTGCCGTCTGCTCGCGTTGTACGGAATAGCTGTTCTCTTCTCCTACCCTTGTTGCATCCTAGTTCTTCAGTTGTTTCTAGTTTTCCGTTGATGTTGTGTTTTGGTCTTCTTCATAAGTAGTCTTGTTCAAAATTAAAAAAACTCAAACTTCTTTTTGTTGCATACGAATGAACTTATAAAAAGCTGTTTAATAGCTGTGTTGTCAAATCGAGTTTTTTTTTCCAAAGTCAGTGTGGCGCCTGCGCAAAACTAATGCACATAAGAAACGGCGTCTGCTATCAAACCCTGAGATCAACGCATCGACGCAAAAACTGTCATTTTGTAAGTTTGGAACAACAAATCAAGGTCAGAACAGCTATGTAATCGCTATTGTGTTTTCAGCGTAGCAATAGGGTCCGATATTTAGACTCGAACAAGTATAATGCGACTCGTCTTAGACTCGTCGGCATTATACTTGTCTCGTCTAAATATCGGACCCTATTGCTACGCTGAAAACACAATAGCTGTTAATGTGTTTGGATTCAAAACGCGCTTAAAATGAAGAACATAATGCACATTTGGTTCATTTGGCTTGTTTTTTCCAAGACAATGTGTCAACGCTTTCTCGGGGGTTTCGGCCGCCTATAAATGATTTACTATTCTTGGTGAAATAAATGTAGTACATTTATGTAGGGCCCCCAGATTGACTAAATGTATTGATTTAGCTTTATGCGACTTTATTTATTTATGTATCCAGTCGTAAAGCTTCAGCCCTTAACCACTTTCCGGTTGCACAATACCAGTTATTCTCCTCTTGTCTGTCTTTCACGTGTGCTTTCTGTTCAGTTTTCAACATTGAATCTCATTCCAGTGGTTCTCAGTTCTTGTCAGTGTAATGGATTTCGGTTGAGTAAAAAGACATTCGTACGTCATCTCCAGGCAATAGGAGACTGGCAGAAGCTGTTCCTGGTATCGGGAGTACTGGACATCCTGGCCGTTGTGATGTTTGACGTCATGGCCAACGCTGACCTTCAACCCTGGGCCTCAGGGAGCTCCGATCCTCCAAGATCAGAATCAGAGAGACTTCTTCCAGATTCCGATCCTTCAATTAGCAAAACCTCAGCAGACAGACTTCTTCCAGAATGTTCTGATAGGAATGCAGAGAACTCGGTCTGCTTTCCAGGGCTGTTATACAGTGAATGTATTTTGAGTGACAATGTCGACACAATGCGGTTGATAGAGAGTGAAGAGTTTGCAGAGGGACATGGCGATGTGGTTGGTTATGGTACGTGCACACCGTCAAAAGGAATGCTCGTAAAGGAGAAAGACAAATGATGCGATGATAATCCGTGATTCCAGCAGCCTGTTTCGTAAAGCCTTTGCTTAGCCTGAGTAGACTCTCCACAACTCTATTCTGTTTTGGAACTCTCTACCCTGTATGTGCTTTATGGTCTCTTTGTCAATGGTATCTTTGTGTGTGCGCGTGCGTGCGTGTGTGTGTGTGTATGTGTGTGTGTGTGTGTGTGTGTGTACTTTTAACATTGTACGCTAAGTTTTGCTTAGTGCTTGGGTTCTTGGTGTTATGTCTCAGTTAAATGTATGCTTTGTATGCTTGTTGATTTGTGCTAGTTTATTCTATAATGAATTTGTAAAGCGCCTGGAGCCAATTGATGGGACTCGCGCTATAGAAAAGTTATTTATTATTATTATTATTATTATTATTATTATTATTATTATTATTATTATTATGCTTTATCAATGATTTAATTGATCCTCGTTATCATCGTCAATATAATGAGCAGCAACAGAAACAGCATCAACAACTGAAATATCTGTTCAGCAATGACATTTCTTTTGCCCACACCTTCCTACGTCATTGTTTCTACTTTGAAACAATAAATAGGCCTTCATGTTTGACAGATATGTTATTGCAATAGTGATGTGCGATAAGATTTTCCTTTTTCGGAAAATAATCAGACAATGACCGGTGTTACTGGTCGTATCTTGTATACCATTGTTGTGTTTTTTTGTGTGCATATACTGTAACCCACCTAGTAAGCGCACAGTATTGAGCAAAGGCCAACCCCTCACTTTGGGTCAATCACTGAGCATAGGCTGGGTCATCACTGAGCATAGGCTGGGTCAATGATGCCATGAAAATAACACAACAAATTAAGACCGACAATAGGTGAAAAATCGCATTGTTTTTCGACAGCTTATAAGAAATAAGTAAGGCAATACGCCATTTCAGGACAGTAACACATTAGGACAACGAGATGAAAAGCATTTAAGCCTCACGTATAAAACATCAATCCAGAAACACATTACATCTCTAATGTAGCTAAATATAATCTACGGGCACAACGATGGTTTAAATGATTGCACCAGGAACCTGCTATGATGCTGTGCATGCAACGAATGTTGCTGTTTTATGTTCTTACGTTTTATGTTGTATGTTGTTTGATGCTGTGATACACCACAACCGAGTTTCTCTTTTTGAGATGAAATGTTCTATGTCTATTTCTAACGATTTGTCTGTTTGTGGCACTATACACTACTAATATCGTATCACCAAAATTGCTATACCCTGACTCAATGTCTTTCTTTATTTGGTGTTTAACGTCGTTTTCAACCACGAAGGTTATATCGATAAAAACTGGTCCCAGGAACAGAGCAAAAAACCTATCTATACTAAAAACATGTTGTTCCCTGAACGGCTTCCCAGCAAGTGACAACGAATACAGGCTATCCACCACAGAGGTGAACTAAAAGTTACTGCGCGTTACTACGGTTTTTACTGTTACAAAGCATGCGTCCCGTGCTCTCCGGGGAAAATCTCCATAGGCTAGCATGGTGTCCAGCGTGAGCCATACAGGCACATGAAATTAATATCAGAAAAACGCCGGCCACACTCTCGTTTATAAATTTGTTCGTTACAATATTTAACGTCAGCAAAACAAAAACAAAGGTCGTACCAGGACGCTCATACTTAATAAAGAAAACTAAAAGATAAAGAGCGAGCTAGACCCAAAAACACAAGCAAAACAAAAAGAATCTAAAGACACAGAAGGCTCCTTAGCAGGGGCATTCACAGTGTGTGTGTGTGTGTGTGTGTGTGTGTGTGTGTGTGTGTGTGTGTGTGTGTGTGTGTGTGTGTGTGTGTAAGCACGCGCGCGTGCTGCGTCCGTTTCAGTAAGTGATTTCTCAAAAAAAGTCTTGATGTTTTTAGTGCCATTCAGAACTAATGTGAATTAGACTTTTGTTGAAACCGCCCGGCACTACAAGGCATTTATTCTTGTTTTTATAAGGACATAAAAATGTTATAGTATTTGAGTCTTGAATTGCGATTTATTCATATTAATGAGCACACACAAAAACTTGCCCCCCCCCCCCAAAAAAAAAAGAAAAAAAAAGAAGCATATTTCATAAACAGAACAGGACAAGCGCGCATGATTCATACAAAATGATAGCATTGGCGGGGCTCGAACCAGCGACTTCAGGAACCGCAGCGCAGCGCTATACCACTGACCTATGGAGATATCTGTCGAAAGTGGAACATTTAGGAATGCCTATTTTGTGAGATGCAAAACACACGGCAAAGCTCACTGTGCAACCCGACTCAGTGAAAGGCCCGTTGGCAGACTATGTCGTGTGAATTAGGTCAGTTCGAAAAGTTGGATGATATCTGCACAGTCTTCCTACCGCCGGCTCAGTTCTTTTTTTTAATTTTTTTTTTTGCCGCAGTCACGTAGGCCATCTCCAGTTATACACTTTTGAACAAACCGTTATACGTTATCATATGACAGACAGACAGACAGACAGACAGACAGACAGAGATAGAGAGGGGAACAGAGTGAGACCTTGGCTGCACTCTAGTTTAAGTGCGTCTGTGTGTGTGCATGTGTGTGTGTGCGTGTGTGTGTGTGTGTGTGTGTGTTTGCGTGCTTGCGTGCGTTCGTGCGTGTGTGTGTTTGTGTATGTGTGTGTTGGTGTGTGTGCGTCTGTGTGTGTGAGTATGTATGTATGTGTGTGAATATGTGTGTGCGTGAGTGTGTGTGTGTGTGTGTGTGTGAGTGTGTGTGTGAGTGTGAGTGTGTGTGTGTGTGTGTGTGTGTGTGTGAATATGTGTGTCTGTGTGTGTCTGACAGAAATGGAGCAAATGTATGTGGGCGTAGACGTATGACAATGAAAACAATAGAAAAATAGAAGAAAAAAAAAGATATAAACAAAAACATTTGTTAATTACAAAGCTAATAATAAAGTCGTCTTTATTTCCTTTGAGTGTTAGAAAAAACAACACCCTCCCCCCCAAAAACAAAATTCAAGAACACAGACCAACTATTGTCAAACTAATATCAATGTTGTAACATCCGGAGCGATCGTAGGATAGACAACTAGAACTCAACTGGTCAAACAACATATGTTTCAGAGGTACGACATAATGTTGTGAAACAAAACGATATTCTATAGTTGTCAGATGCAGATCACTGCACTCTATAACACGACACAGTCAAACGCCTTTACAACAACAACAAAATTAAAAAGAAAACAAACAATTTGCATGGCATAGTTTACAAAAGCATGGAAACAAACAGCCGTAACATAATATGTTTCCATTCATTGCACCCAGCACTAACTCATACTGGAAGGAAATAAAACAAGAAGGGCAAAGCCCATACGACTCACATGCTTTACACATTTTTCCTACCAAAATACATGTGACCTTGACCCAAGGTCAAGGTCATCCAAGGTCATGCAACACAAAGCTGTTAATTCAAGACATAGGAAGTACAATGGTGCTTATTGGCTCTTTCTACCATGAGATATGGTCACTTTTAGTGGTTCACTACCTTATTTTGGTCACATTTCATAAGGGTCAAAGTGACCTTGACCTTGATCATATGTGACCAAATGTGTCTCATGATGAAAGCATAACATGTGCCCCACATAATTTTTAAGTTTGAAACAGTTATCTTCCATAGTTCAGGGTCAAGGTCACTTCAAAATATGTATACAATCCAACTTTGAAGAGCTCCTGTGACCTTGACCTTGAAGCAAGGTAACCCAAACTGGTATCAAAAGATGGGGCTTACTTTGTCCTATATATCATATATAGGTGAGGTATTGAATCTCAAAAACTTCAGAGAAAATGTGAAAAATGTGAAAAATAGCTGTTTTTTAGGCAACATTTATGGCCCCTGCGACCTTGACCTTGAAGCAAGGTCAAGATGCTATGTATGTTTTTTTGGGCCTTGTCATCATACACCATCTTGCCAAATTTGGTACTGATAGACTGAATAGTGTCCAAGAAATATCCAACGTTAAAGTTTTCCGGACGGACGTCCGGACGGACGGACGGACGGACGTCCGGACGGACGGACGGACGGACGACTCGGGTGAGTACATAGACTCACTTTTGCTTCGCATGTGAGTCAAAAACCCACTAATATTGGGTTTAGAACAGTTGGAATAACAAGCTTCCTACTTCAAATGAGATTGATGAACACAGTGGGAATAACAAGCTTCCTACTTCAAATGAGATTGATGAACACAGTGGGAATAACAAGCTTCCTACTTCAAATGAGATTGATGAAGACAGTGGGAATAACAAGCTTCCTACTTCAAATGAGATTGATGAACACAGTGGGAATAACAAGCTTCCTACTTCAAATGAGATTGATGAACACAGTGGGAATAACAAGCTTCCTACTTCAAATGAGATTGATGAACACAGTGGGAATAACAAGCTTCCTACTTCAAATGAGATTGATGAACACAGTGGGAATAACAAGCTTCCTACTTCAAATGAGATTGATGAACAGAGTGGGAAGATTCAATGTTGAGATCAATACAAATGAAAACCATGACATGTGATAGTGCAATAGGAAATTAAAAAGCTTATGAATTCTAATGTAGTAAAGGTATATTATCCCATGACCTGCCTCTTTGTCTCTGTTAGCTGAGGAGGTGATTATTCTGAATTATTCCCCCTCTGCTTCTTTACCTCTGTAAACTTGTAGAGCTAGTTATTTTTCGATAAACACCCAGCAACCAAACAAATAACGACCCAGCAACAGCCTGAATCCTCGATAGCGCAATGGGTTGAGAAGCTGTTCTGCGTCGGTACTACTTTTGCGACTGAAAAGTTCCGAACGCTCTAATGTACGAAGTATACATCTCTGGAGCAAACAATACAAACATACCGCATTTAAATAACAACTACAGGCTTGAACACATGAATCTCCATATAAAATCCATGAGTTTGGTTGTTTTCTGAATCTAGGTCTGCTGTGCACGAACGTTCATCACAAGCAAATTAACCATATCCACATATCGAGGCTCTGGGAGTTACTTCCCTTGTTTTAGGAAGCAAATTCCCGGTCACCTTTCAAAATGCCGCCTAACAAGCGCTGTGCTTGGGGACACTGTAAAACGGATGATAGGTATCCTGAACGCTGTGTTGGCGTGAAATTCATCCCATTTGTGAAACCGGGAAAGCATCTGTACCATCTAGATCGCTGCCTTCGCTGGATAAAAGCCTGCAATCGCCCAGCTTACCAGTTGAACGTCAACACAATCAAGTCGTACACGTACATTTGTGTGGCGGAGCGCATGCGGGTGTTGCAATTACAAAAAGCAGAGAGGGAGAGAGTACACAAACAATAAAAAGTTTGATGAATACTTTGAATGATGTTCTCTGTCCTCTTTATTGCATAACACTCACGCACACAATCACCAAGCATTTAAAATAAAAGTTAAAAATAGGTTCGTCAGACTAATGCTACTTTTCAATAAACACTTTCAACACTTAGTCTGAAAAAGGTGGAAACACATACTCCGCACTCAACTCAGAAGTAGCTTGAGGCAAATCTCTACTACGAAAAAGTTCTGTTGCCACAACACTATAAAGTCACTGGTGTGTGCTCTAAAACACGGTAGTAAACACGCTGTGATAAAACACGCTAGTAAACACGGTAGTAAAACACGCTATGCTAAAACACGGTAGTAAAACATACACGCTATCCCACCAAGAGTCCGCTCGGCTGGGAAAACAAAAAGTAAAAGCAAAGTCAGTAATTACCGAAGCGACAATTCATATCAAAGTATCATCTCACACAGTCATCATAACCGGAACCACAGTTACAATTTCAAGTTCCAGTATTACATCATGCATGTTTGGTTTTCTCAATCTTATCGTTGGCCTTCTCTTCTGTTGTTAATTACACATCATTTTATTACAGCTGTCAATTTCCAGACAAAACAACAGACCATTTAGCCAAATCCAATATTGGTCCGAGAGGGGACCAACTTTCTGTGCTTGCTGAGATCTAATTCCAACACATTTACATGACTAAAGAACAATCAAATTATTGTGCCAATTCCAAAGAAGGTGTACCAATAACAAAAGGTCTATTCTCACCTGGTCTACATCATCTCTGTACACGAAACACTCCCTGGTTCACAACAGCATTCAGTTCCAGGACATCCAGCCAACACACACTCCATCACTCCAGTTGGTACACACCAACACACACTTTTTCACTTCACAAATGCATAATTCATCCAAAGGCCGGCAAGGCTTGACATGTTTTTCTCTGCCAGTCCAGGCCACAAGTGCGCGTTTGTTTCAACCTTGGCCGAGTTCATTACAACTTTTACTCATTTTAGTCGGGAAAAGGGGAAGGGGGGAGAGGGTCCTATATGACGCTGCTTGATTATGCGTCGCCACCCCAAACATTCTTTTATCAATACGATCTAAACTAATTTAACTTATTAAGAACAAAACTAAGCATTCCCCATTCAGGAATATTCAAACAAATGCATAGTCTGTGTGTTTTCATTCAAACCGAACATGCAGACGTAACCGATAGACACAAGCTGACACCCCTGTCTGTGAAATGACGAAACCCTGAAACCTACGTCATACCTACGTCATACCTATGATAACAGCCTACGACGCAATACAGGCGCTAGAAATTATAATTCTATTGACACAGTCACACAATGTCAATACAGATTTCTCTCACTCACCACATTTGCAGCAAGGTCAGATCTCGCACGACTTTGATTCAAGGCCTATTGCTAATGTTTTGATGGTTTGGTCTCAGTGTCACAAAAATATGACGATCTAATCAATCACTGATTTAAAAAATAAGTATGTTGCCCTATATCCATTGACATTCTTAGTGAAATAGATCTATTTGAAATAGTATTTCACTGCCCCGACCGGCGAACTTGTTGCCGGCTGTATTGAGCTTGTGTGTTCGTGTAGGCTTACTCAAAAAGTCAAAATCACAGTCGTCTCCGAAACAAGCAATAATCAGAGTTGGGGGGAAAACATTTCGTTTGTTCAGTTTTGTTTTGTTCTTGATAGTTTGTTTATCTCTCAGACACACACACACACACACACACACACACACAAACACACGCGCGCACGCACACACATTGCACGTACGCGCACATACACACACCTACTGAGATATGCCTAACATACACGCACGCTTGCAAACACACACATAATACGCAAACGCAGTTTAATTTCCTCAATACAAGGCGAAAGGCACACACACACCACACACAAATAAACACACACACGCAGTCCCACACACACACACCCCTCACACACACAAATAAACCCACACACGCAGTCAACCCCCCCCCACACACACACACAACCCTCACACACACAAATAAACACACACACGCAGTCCACCCCCACCCCCCACACACACACAACCCTCTCTGACACACACACCCGCCCAACACCAGCGTCCAACTCAACTTTCACCAACAACCATACCCTACTCTCACTATCGCTCTCTCTCTCTCTCTCTCTCTCTCTCTCTCTCTCTCACACACACACACACACACACACACAAGCTCACGCAAGCACAGCCACACACACTCACAGCACGCGCATACACACACACTGACACACATCACACACAGCACGCGCATATACACACACTGACACACATCACACACACACACCCACCTTTCGCAGTTCGCTCACAGTTCTTCTCTTTTCCATCGTCGCCATCTTCGAAGCTTGCTTCGCTTTTCAGGGGAGATAACCCGTTTATCACATTCGCTGCTGACTTGTGGGTCAAGGCTATTCCCAAGGCAAGTAACTCTCATACTTTGTCTAGCGACCAGAGTATTTCCCCTTTCAAATTTCTTTTCACTCAGTTTCTTCCACATCAGACTGCAATCCGACGGTCAGTTTTCAACAATATTTCATTTTATAAACAGATCACACGCAACCAAATGCACACGTACATCTCATCAATTTAAACAACATAAAGCGGTTTCATACACTATTTTCCCCAGAAAACTGAACTTCATACAGTTTTTAACGTTGGAACACGGGTGCAAAAGTTCGTCTGCTAGTCCCATTTGACGAAAAAACATTATCCTAAGCGATACCAAAACATATACAGAACACACAATATCTGCCTTTGCCGCCACAGCAGAATAACAGCATATCTGTGTACTTGATTTTAGTCCAAAATAGGAAAACTGACAAGAAGTGTTAACAGAATGGAATGATTTGCACGGAACTATACAACCGCGCATTAATCCATCGCCTGTGCAGGTTGACTGGTTGAGTGAATAGGATTCGATCAAACTTTCGCACAAAAACTCCCCTTTTCTTTGAATAACTGAAGAAAGGAGGAATAAAGAGGTTACACACCTCGTCTCAGTGATTATAAAAAATAATGGTCTCAGTTCGCGGTCATGAAAAAGCTCGCTAAAGCTCGCATTTTTCATGATCCGCTAACTTCGACCATTATTTTTAATAATCACTGAGACTCGGCATGTAACCTCTACTTATTCCCCCCTCTGCTTCTTTACCTCTGTAAACTTGTAGGGGTAGTTATTTTTCGATAATGATCCAGCAACCAAACAAATAACGACCCAGCAACAGCCTGAATCCTCGATAGTGCAATGGGTTGAGAGGTTGTTCTGTTTCGGTACTACTTTTTGCGACTGAAAAGTTCCGAACGCTCTAATGTACGAAGTATACATCTCTGGAGCAAACAATACAAACATACCGCATTTAAATTAACAACTACAGGCCTGAACACATGAATCTCCATATAAAATCCATGAGTTCGGTTGTTTTCTGAATCTCATCTGCCGTGTTCAAGCCGTTCTTCACAAGCAATTTCCCAAGGCAAGTAACTCATACTTTGTCTAGCGACAAGAGTAGTTCCCCTTCTTTTCACTCAGTTCCTTCGACAACAGACTGCAATCCGACGGTCAGTTTTCAACAATATTTCATTTAATAAACAGATCACACGCAACCAAATGCACACATCTCATCAATTTAAACAACATAAAGGGGTTTCATACACTATTTTCCCCAGAAAACTGAACTTCATACAGTTTTTAACGTTGGAACACGGGTGCAAAAGTTCGTCTGCTAGTCCCATTTGACGAAAAAACATTATCCTAAGCGATACCAAAACATATACAGAACACACAATATCTGCCTTTGCCGCCACAGCAGAATAACAGCATATCTGTGTACTTGATTTTAGTCCAAAATAGGAAAACTGACAAGAAGTGTTAACAGAATGGAATGATTTGCACGGAACTATACAACCGCGCATTAATCGATCGCCTGCGCAGGTTTCGCAAAAAAAACTCCTCTTTTCTTTGAATAACTGAAGAAAGGGGGAATAAAGAGGTTACACACCTCGTCTCAGTGATTATCAAAAATAATGGTCGAAGTTGGCGGATCATGAAAAATGCGAGCTTTAGCGAGCTTTTTCATGACCGCGAACTGAGACCATTATTTTTTATAATCACTGAGACTCGGCATGTAACCTCTACTTATCCATCGCAACCATATGAATTATCCATCGCAACCGAGTTTCGATCTCAACTGTCATTGGTCATTGTCTTTGATTTCAGAGTACAATTGAATAATTTATAGAGGTCATCTGCATATTCAGAGTTTACAGATGGACTACTTTTTTCAATATACGACTGAAATATTTTATGGTGTCAAAGTCAATATCACGTATAGGTACAGGCCTACATATATGTCAATATTGAGAAAATAAAGAATACTTCATACGATACACACATTCTGCATGGATTTAAAGAGCGGAGTCGAGATATTTCGCTGGCTGAAGCGACTGCATGGTCAAAGGCATGTTCAACGAGTGTCGCGAGTGGGATCAAGGGACGATACTCCCTAATTTTTACACAGACAGCCATCTACACAGAACCGTGAGAGAATGAGAGAGAGAGAGAGAGAGAGAGAGAGAGAGAGAGAGAGAGAGAGAGAGAGAGAGACAGAGAGAGAGAGACAGAGACAGAGACAGAGACAGAGAGACAGAGAGAGACAGAGAGACAGAGAGAGCAACCAAAACACAACCCAGTCACTTGGTAGTTTGAAAACTCAATCTGAAACTGACACCGATTGTCGAAGGCATGCCTGCGGTGCATAACTCTCGAAAAGTTGTCGTAGCTGGGAACCCGTTGAGATCCATTCCAACGCCCAAAAAATTATCAGAAGAGTCACCATGAAGTCAAATCAAACGTTAGGTTTTCTCATTTGGTTATTTGCTTTGGCTTTAAGTGTATTGCTTCGATTGATAGCTGAATCTGCTTGCAACCGTGCTGACCAAGACTGTTCGAACTGTCGTCTGCTAGACGGGCTTGTGTGAATCCGAGTCGAGTAAACTGCGGGGTTCAGCGACAAATGAGGGAGTGGCATCAAAATGAAAAGAAGAAGACGAAAAGAAGTTGGAGATACAGTTAAGATATATGGGGAAGAGAAGAGGATGTGAGGTGTTAGATGTAGCCAACCTTAGGTGTTCAAACTCAAGACCGGGACAAAGTAGAAAGCGATGTACCGCGACCGACTCTCAGTGCCGACATACAACTTCCAAGCTTTATTGCTTAACGTCTACAACAGGCGAAGTATTGAAGCTTTGGCTCACCTAAACCCGACGACTGAATATGTAAGTGATCCACGTGTGAAAACCGAAACAGAACAGCGCGATGACAGCCAACATTTCTATCCCCGAGGCTGACAAACAGTAACACTGCATGCGAACTGACTTGGGTCAACGATCAAACCAGCACGGCCCGAACTGAATTTGTTGCGCTGCCATTATCGTGCGCAATTCTGGTAAAAATATAAACCCGGTATGCCGAATTGAATATAACGAAAGCCGATGTCAAATATACACAGGGATATTTTAAAATGACTTTCAAAATGTAAAAGCAGACAGCAGACCTTTGTATAAGCAATATAAATGACTGAATGTCCACATACAAGTCGAATGACGCCGTCCATTTAGTCACCTGGCTGGCTATAGTGGAAAGGTTACTTTTGGTGGTCACATTAGATATTATGTTTTTTGGAAAGTTCGTTTTATTTGCAGCCACAGTTCGGTAAACGACAAATGGCTAAACCCAACCACCTAAGAATGAGAAGCGTTTTTGTAACATGACCCATATTCTGCAAAAATGCAGCCATGACGCAGGGGGTAGGTTACAAAAAACCGTCATGTACCGCTTGACTGCATACGGATATAAGCAAATTATACCTTAAACGAAAGCTAAAGATTTTTGCCATCAGACAGCAAGTAAAATGCCTAATTCGTATACACAGTTTTATTCTTAACAACATCTGTATAACATGCGGACGACAAAACAGGAAATGCCATTTTCTCAATCGATATGTATATAGCTAACTGAACGCCTGGTTGAAACCGCAATCAAAAACATCTTGAAAATTGTTTATTCTCACAGCTAGAATTATTTTACATCAACAATTGTTAATTTACCGAGGAAAACAACAGTCACATAAGATACATAATGGATGATTTTGAATCAACTCCGAAAACCGAACCGGGTCGAAGCAAAAAAGAGTTTACACATACACAGGCTTGAAAAAGGATAATTTAGTTCAATCTGTTAGATTTTTATCCATAACGTTAAAGATCAGCTTAATATAAAAGGAAAGTGATCATTGTAAAAGGATTTTGCTATCGCAAAATAATTCAACTTCCGGTTTTACCACATGGCGTCCATAATATTATCAATTTATTACATAGCGTGCATTTGTCAGAAATTATACTAAATGTTAGAAGCGATCTTAAAGTGAAAGTAACGTTTAATAAAAGTATGCGCATTTATTTATTGATTGATATATGACTAAAATAATGGACATGTAATTTAAACGTACAAAACGACATTTTGTACACTACCTCTCTAAAAAAAAACGCGACTATGACCGACCGATATGTATGTGAGTCATTCTTCACTTATCGTGACTATCGCGGTACATCTCGTTCAAAGCCAAAAAACAATAATTTCAGATAATTAAAAAACAAAATCACATCATATCCGTGTTTTATCAATGTAAATGCATCGGTAGAAAATGGCACTATGGAAAAAAAATAATTGTTACTGTGGTTAATTTTGATTCAATTCCGATTTTAGTGCTGAAAATGGCGTCGGAAAATGGGAATGCGTACCCCTACTTCTGTAATCGCCCATTGCAATTAGTTTAAAGATAGCCAAACCCAAATGATTGACTGCATGTGATTGTCCAAGGTTAAAATAAATCAGCGGTATGTTCGAATGCTTTACTCTGCTTGCTTTTTGCCGTAAAATTGGGGTTTGAAATGGAGGTAACCTGCCTTCACGTGGCGTCACAAAATTCCTATCCACAGATTCAGGTCAAGCAGACGACGCAATTATTGAACAAACAAAATTTTAATGAAAACTGACAAACATATGAAAGACACTCACATTTTTATTGAAAAACAAGAAATAAAATATTTCCAAAGACTTGTAATGTCTTGATTTGTGCTTGGTGTCACGTTTGTCACTCAGGTTACCAGAGTTTGTTTTTCAAGTTCTGTTTCGGTAATCGACAACTTGGCATGTTGTGAAGGGCCCCGAAACATGCATTATCAAACTCTACCCCAAACTTGATGACGTTTTGGGTCAAAAATAGTCACGTGGTGTGTTTTCTAAACCAAATTCGATGAAGTGTCACACAACCGAGAACCAGTGTGCGCAGGTAACTGTGTCTTTAGTTTGGTGCGTTTTTGTTGGACTCGGCCGAAACATCGCTTGATCGCCATTCATTTCGTTTCACAGGGTCAGGGGCGGACGAGGGGGGGGGGGCACAGGGGGGAAGTGCCCCCCCCCCCCCGAAAAAAAAAAAAAAAAAATTCTATGCTGATTTTATGACCATTTCTAAGTTCAAATGGCACCAGATGGCACCATTTTGCTTCTTTGGGCAAATTTTTTTTCCGGGGGGGGGCATGCCCCCGGACCCCCCTAGCAAATTCGGGCGCTTCGCGCCCATCACATTCACTTTCGATTCAAAGTGCCCCCCCCCCTTACAAAGCAACTGATCCGCCCCTGAGGGTGCATCGGTAAGTGTTTTTCATGCTATAGGTAATCTATCTGAAGGCTCTGTTTTTACTAAGAAGCTGTATTTTTTTAATATCAGTCAATTGACCACAAGTGCATTCGAATCCCTGCAGATTTTCCCAGTGTCACTTGTGATGCAGGTAGCAGGGAAACGCAGCGATCAGCGTTGTTTTTGTAGAAAACGTGTTAATTTTTTTTAAATTCTGATTATTAAAGAAGAAGGAACTACCAGATACTTTTGTTTTTCATAACTTTTCTTTTATTGCTTTCTTTTCTCTCCCTGTTGTCTTTTTTAACCTGTGTTGTGCAGTGGCGTCACGCATCACACAGGTTACCTTTTTCATTTTATTATCACATTTTCTTTCAAGAACAGACTGTATTGTGTTCTACTTGCATCATTGCAAGGGTATGTGTGTGGAAATCATGTGAATAGTCAATGATAATGAGTGTAAAGAAATCAAGTCTTTGGTGAAAAAAAAAAGAAGCCTGGTAACCTGCACATGGCGTCACACTATTTCCTGCCTTGCAACCGTACGAGTTCCACTCATTACCATTAAACATGGTTCATATTGGTAGAAAAAGAAGTACTTCTATCCTATCAATGCTTATTACACAACTTGAGTGATTAAAAGTGGTATATTTCATGCTTTAGTGTCACAACATTATGCAGGTTACCAGAACCATGACCCCCCGACGAGAATGGAGTTTTTATCTAAGGTATCAAAGCTACCAATTTGCTGTTTGCATATTCAGGTAGTTGATGCACATGTCTTCAGATTGGCACTAATTGTTTTATTCTTATGACAAGTTTGATTTTTGGGGCCAATTCCCCTTTTTTGTCACGATAAGTGAAGAATATTAGGTCATTGTTAGTGATGAAAACGGGTTTTCTTTAAAAGATAACACGCAAACTGTGAAGTTCAAGCCCATAAATGATTTTAGTACGACTTCTTCAAAACAGGTCTGTTTTTCACTCCACCAGTTTCAGTTTTAATAAAATATATGTATAGCTCTCATTATCAAAAAAAACTTATCTGCAATTCACTTAACCAAATACACAATGAACCCAGAAGGTATTAGAGTGAGACACTTTACAGTGAAATATGTTATGATTCCCCTTATTTCAAAATATATGCATTTTAATTGGCAGACACGATTCACGTCGTTGGTACGTGTCCTCTGGTGAGGCAACCGTTAGCATTTTTTTTCGTAAAAATTGACATTTTTAAACATAAATCATGGACAAAAAAACTAATTCTACAAAAAGTGCAGGTTTTCTTGGTATAGTCAGTTAAAGCATCTTAAAATTCAGGAAATTGTGCAATTACGTGTATGTATTTGAAATGGCAGAAAATATTGAATGAAAGTGATTTTTGACTGATTGAAACCCTACCCCCACTAACAAAATGTGCCCTGAGATTAAGGGTGTTAGTTGAAGATGAATGAATAATGGCTATGGTTTTCCCCTAAAGTATTCAAAACCTAAACATATACATAGGCAAGATGTTCTACATTAACACAATTAACTTTTTAAACATATACATATGCTTAGTACACGATACTTCCGGTTTTTCTACCGGATGACTTATACATTTAGGGGGTAAACACCTTATCGTAGAAAAAGCTTTATTTTCAAAAGTGCAAGTAGTTATTAAAAATCATACATACTATTTATATATTGGAGTTAATTTTCCTTCGAAAGTCATTTGTTTCAAGTGGCAGACAATGTCAGTTGGAGAGTTACATGTACGTAAAGTGTTGTCTGTGATTAGTGCATTGTGTACACATTGGCCCATTTGATCCTAAATGCTAAACGATGTCGTGATCATACCACAGTTTTAGGATAATTTACATCGCATCGATTACTAAATTGATGGTAGAATTTCACTGATAAATTCTATTTCCGGTAGCGTCAGTGCCGTTATCTGAGATAGTAACGTTTTACATGGTTTCACGTTCAGTGGTGAACGTAACGTGTGGTTTAACAAAATTACTTGCACATACAATAGTGAAGTCTGTCTGTGCGTCTTTGTTTGTGTGTTTGTCTATGTCTGTCTGTGTGTTCGTCTGTTTGTCTCTCCCTCTGTCTGTCTATCTCTTTCTCTGTCTGTCTATCTCTTTCTCTGTGTGTCTTTGTCTGTCTGTCTGTGTGTCTCTCTCTCTCTCTCTCTCTCTCTCTCTCTCTCTCTCTCTCTCTCTCTCTCTCTCTCTCTCTCTCTCTCTCTCTCTCTCTCTCTCTCTCTCTGCGAGGTAGGTGCACTTAAAGAGAAAGCAATACAGAAAGAAATGCATTTCTCTACCAAGAATGAAGTTTGTCTGTCTGTGTGTTTGTGTGCGTGTTTTTTTTGGTTGCGTAAGTGTTTCTCTATAAGCATCTCTACGTCTTTGTTTGCGTACATAAGTGCGTGCGTGCATGTGTGGGGGTTTCGGTGTCGGTTTGTCTCACTGTGTGTATGTCTGTCATTTTGTCAGTATGTTTGTGTATGTCTTTGTGTGTGTGTGTGTGTGTGTGTGTGTGTGTGTGTGTGTGTGTGTGCGTGCGTGCGTGCGCGCGCGCGCGTGTGTGTGTGTGTGTATGTGAGTGCGTGCGTGTGTGTGTGCGTGTGTGCGTGTGTGTGTGTGTGTGTGTGTGATTGCAATTATTCCTCCTTTTTACATTTAGTCAAGTTTTGACTAAATGTTTTAGTCAAGTTTTGACTAAATGTTTTAACGTAGAGCGGGGAATCGAGACGAGGGTCGTGGTGTATGTGCGTGTGTGTGTAGAGCGATTTAGACTAAACTACTGGACCGATCTTTATGAAATTTGACATGAGAGTTCCTGGGTATGATATCCCCAGACGTTTTCTTCATTTTTTTGATAAATGTATTTGATGACGTCATATCCGGCTTTTCGTGAAAGTTGAGGCGGCACTGTCACGCTCTCATTTTTCAACCAAATTGGTTGAAATTTTGGTCAAGTAATTTTTGACAAGCCCAGACTTCGGTATTGCATTTCAGTTTGGTGGCTTAAAAATTAATTGATGACTTTGGTCATTAAAAATCTGAAAATTGTAAAAAAAATTTTTTTTTATAAAACGATCCAAATTTACGTTCATCGTATTGTCCATTATTTTCTGATTCCAAAAACATATAAATATGTTATAATTATTTGGATTAAAAACAAGCTCTAAAAATAAAAAAAATAAAATTATTATCAAAATTAAATTTTTGAAATCAATTTAAAAACACTTTCATCTTATTCCTTGTCGGTTCCTGATTCCAAAAACATATAGATATGATATGTTTGGATTAAAAACACGCTCAGAAAGTTAAAACGAAGAGAGGTACAGAAAAGCGTGCTATCCTTCTCAGCGCAACTACTACCCCGATCTTCTTGTCAATTTCACAAAAACAAACAGATAATGACGTCAATTTAAGTGGCACAAACGTGTACATGAATGCCTTCCCTTTCGAATGATTTACAGTTATATAATTTCTGTCAAGCGGTTTAAGTTTTATGTCCGTTTTATGAACCCAACCCTCAAAACAAGAATAGTAACGCCAAAGAAGGAAAACATACACACAAACCAACGTTTTTCTCACCGGTGGTTTGGAATATTGCCCCAAAACTTTCGATTTAGTGTTGTGGTGTTAAAATCTATCAGAAAAAAGTGTTTGCTAACGTGACGCCAAAAAGTAACCAAAACGGTCCTTAGCCGACTGACTAATTATGCTGACAAATGGGAACTAGCTTTGCGCATGAATTCATTGACATGAATTTCGACTGCGGAGGCTTTTGGCAAGCTGAAAACAGGCACGGGCAGGTTTTAGTGGAAAAAGTAAGTGTTTTTAATGAAAACGTCGGAGTAATGGGATAAATAGCTTACACACCTCGTCCTCGGGAAAATATGCAAGATAATCAGAACTCGGAGTGTGTAACCTATATTTATTTTCTTCTTGTGCAAACCATTTTTCAAAACTGTATATTTTAAAATGATATAGGGCATGGCTGAACCTATTAGACAAAGAGTCTTCATTTCATTTCATTTCTTTTACTTTATTATTCCACTGCTGGGATATTCGGGTCGCTTCCCCTGAGTGGAAAGCTTGCATCAGCATGAGTCACGCTACTTCGGTGTATACATGTTTAGGTTTAATCAGCCACCTGCACTTTTGGCAGAGTGACCCAGGTCTCTTTACGTGTCACTGTGATGACACGGGGTGGGACATGGATACCGTCTCTGAGTCTGCACATAAAGTAGACCCGCTTTCGCCCTGGCCTGGATTCGTGCCAGTGACCCTAGGATCACAAATCTAGTGCACTACCAACGGAGGGGGGGGGGGTGGGGTGGGGGTGGGGGCTGAAGTTAAATATGCAATTAAACCGCTTCCTTGTGTAAGGGTACAATTCTTCCCATCTAAAGTATGTGGCAAATAATGATAGATCCTACCAGATCTCTCTCTCTCTCTCTCTCGCATGTTCTCTGCCATCTTCCTTCTCGTATTTGCTGGTCATTCAGTATTTAGGCTCACACGAGCTTTTATATAATACAATAGAACCCAATAAACCTATGAAGTAAAGTATGTGACGTGAGGGGAAACTTGCTCAGTGGTTTGGGGGCTACCAATGCCATCCGCAGTGGAACCACAAACACAGAGAGAGAGAGAGAGAGAGAGAGAGAGAGAGAGAGAGAGAGAGAGAGAGAGAGAGAGAGAGAGAGAGAGAGGGGGGGAGAGAGAGAGAGAGAGAGAGAGAGAGAGAGAGAGAGGGAGAGAGAGAGAGAGAGAGAGAGAGGGAGAGAGAGAGAGAGAGAGAGAGAGAGAGAGAGGGAGAGAGAGAGAGAGAGAGAGAGAGGGAGAGAGAGAGAGAGAGAGAGGGAGAGAGAGAGAGAGAGAGAGAGAGGGAGAGAGAGAGAGAGAGAGAGAGAGGGAGAGAGAGAGAGAGAGAGAGAGAGAGAGAGAGAGAGAGAGAGAGAGAGAGAGAGAGAGACAATGACAATGACAATTCTTTATTTTACGAGGGTAACAGAATAAGCATTGGTATACTTTTTTGCATCTGGCCCTCGCCCTAAAGAGGGACTAAATCTACTATAATAACTACTGCTACATAATTAGTAAAACAGTATAAGTTTATGTACATAAGTGCATTATATGAAACATTGTAGTTTATAAATGTTCATGACAAGGTGCAAAGCAAAAATTTGCAAGTCAATTAGTACTTCAACTCTGCAAGACAATGGATGGTATGCAGAACATCATAATTTCGTGAACAAAACTATAAATCAAAAGTGAGTGACTGTGTCCAAAAGGACATAACAATCAAGAATATACTATTTTCATTAAATGGGATATATATTTGTTTTTGAAAGAATCTGTGCTGGTAGCTTCCCGTAAGGCATTCGGAAGAGCGTTCCAGAGACGGCCACCTGAATAAACTAGACTAGACTTAAATAAGTCTATCCTAGGAAGAGGAGTGGTAAATTTCATAAGGTGGTGTGAATTCTTAAAAGAGAACTTTGAACAAATGGTTTGGGGTAGAGTTTCGGATATAATTTTATGCATAAAGATTCCTTTGTTAAAAAGCAGTCTTGACTTTAGAGGTAAGATCCCTAAATGTATGTAGTCTAACTCTGTGAGGGTAGTGTGCTTTCGTAATACTACTTTTAGTGCTCTTTTATGTAATCTGCTAAGTGGTTTTAAGGAATTTTCACTTGCTGAGTCCCATAGAGTGGATGCGTAATCAATAACAGATTGAATATGAGCAATGAAGAATAACTTTCTGGTGTGGCAGTTCAGAAAGTGTTTAATTCTAGATAAGAGATACACTTTCTTTGACACCACTTTACTAAGTTGCTCTATGTGGGTTGACCAAGGCAAGTTGTTGTCGATATTAACACCCAGCAGTTTGTGATGGTCGACTTTTTCCACTATTTCACCATCTATCATTAAAGCAGGACCAGCTGAACAAATATTCTGGCGTTTTTGTCGTGTTGTTATGACCATATATTTGGTTTTATTTGGGTTAAGAGACATATGGTTTAGTTCAGTCCACTCTGTCAACTGGTTTAAACTCCTTTGAAGTGATTCTGATAAGCGAGTTAAATTTGTGTTGCTGGAGTGAATTGTGGTGTCATCTGCAAAAAGTTCACATACATTTTGGATATGTAGGGGGAGGTCATTAATGTATATAGAGAAGAGGAGGGGTCCTAAACCCGTATTTTACTTCTTGCACGCTCGACGCTGAGGCGTTTGTTAGTACAGTTTGTTGTCTGCCGATGAGAAATGAACTAATAATTTTGACAGTTTCGATTCCGACGCCATACAATGCGAATTTTCTCAGTAATAACGTGTGATCAATAACGTTAAAGGCTTTAGCAAAATCAACAACAAGAAGGGCAAAGCCCATACGACTCACATGCTTGACCTCGATCTTTACATGACCTTGACCTTCAGGGTCAAGGTCAAATAACTAAACCTAGCAATGACATCATACACTAAGAACTGCTTTACACATTTTTCCTACCAAAATACATGTGACCTTGACCCAAGGTCAAGGTCATCCAACACAAAGCTGTTAATTCAAGACATAGGAAGTACAATGGTGCTTATTGGCTCTTTCTACCATGAGATATGGTCACTTTTAGTGGTTCACTACCTTATTTTGGTCACATTTCATAAGGGTCAAAGTGACCTTGACCTTGATCATATGTGACCAAATGTGTCTCATGATGAAAGCATAACATGTGCCCCACATAATTTTTAAGTTTGAAACAGTTATCTTCCATAGTTCAGGGTCAAGGTCACTTCAAAATATGTATACAATCCAACTTTGAAGAGCTCCTGTGACCTTGACCTTGAAGCAAGGTAAACCAAAGTGGTATCAAAATATGGGGCTTACTTTGCCCTATATATCATATATAGGTGAGGTATTCAATCTCAAAAACTTCAGAGAAAATGGGAAAAATGGGAACAATAGCTGTTTTTTAGACAACATTTATGGCCCCTGCGACCTTGACCTTGAAGCAAGGTCAAGATGCTATGTTTGTTTTTTGGGGCCTTGTCATCATACACCATCTTGCCAAATTTGGTACTGATAGACTGAATAGTGTCCAAGAAATATCCAACGTTAAAGTTTTCCGGACGGACGTCCGGACGGACGGACGACTCGGGTGAGTACATAGACTCACTTTTGCTTCGCATGTGAGTCAAAAATGGCACCACAGAATTCATTGTCGTTTATTTTCTCCAGCCATTGATCAACAAGAGAAACTAAGGCAGTATGGCCGGAATGGTTAGCTCTAAAACCCGATTGTTTAGAGAGAGAGAGAGAGAGAGAGAGAGAGAGAGAGAGAGAGAGAGAGAGAGAGAGAGAGAGAGAGAGAGAGAGAGAGAGAGAGAGAGAGAGAGAGAGAGAGAGAGAGAGAGAGATAGATGATTAAATGACAGTTTCTGAGCTCAGGTGGCCCTAGATTGCAGCATTTTGCTTCCTTGAAAAAATAAATTCCAGGGGGGCATGCCCCCGGACCCCCCCTGGCATGTTCGGGTGCTTCGCGACCTCAATTAGGGCGCTTTGCGCCCTCAATTCAGGCGCTTCGCGCCTTCAAGTTTGTGCAAAAAAGTTTGGGAGGGGTGCCCCCCCCCCCTTCCTTAAGATCCTGGATCTGCCCTTGACAAAACTCAGAGATGTAGTTTAGCGTCGGCAGTCGGCGAAACACTAACACATATTGGAAATACAAAATGTTGAGATGGCCGACATTTTTCACAGTGGGTGAAAGATCGTGATGCCAAGGACTGCCTTCAATTTCCAAAACTTACCGAAACTCGTATGGCCATTTCTGCATAGTAGCCAAAGAAAATAAATCCTGTTACCATCTCTCAAAAATTTCATAATTTTTTAAAGTGACATTAATTAAGCTATTTTATTGTGATGGCTCAGTGTAAACTATATATTATCGAAACGTTGATACAAAAACGACACTAAAGCTATGTTTCCATATAGCGACGCCCTTTCCTCCTTCCCACCCCTCAATCATCTCTCCCACCGACCCCCCCCCCCCCCTCCCACGCCCAACAGCTAAAGCGTCTAAAACACAAAGCATAGCTGTAGTCAAACAAGGCGTAAGCACATACTGCCCTCCTACCTGAACTTAAGTTCCCCATTCTGTTATATTATTTTAACAAGTTATTTCAATAGTTTCCTTTGGCTAAATGAAGATTCGATTTTTGCTTCTCTGTCTTTGTCATTTGTTGGTTTGTGCAGTGCAGTTGTTTTGTCAGTTATTCTCCTCTTTATCTGTTCTATCGTTTTTCTTCTTCTTTTTTGTGTGTGTACTTTTGTGTTTTTGTGCCTGAAGAAGACCCTTAGGTCGAAACGTCGCTGTTATTCGTTCCGTGTTCGTCATTTTAACGTGAGTACATTGCTTTTTGGTCTCTTTTTAATTGTTTAATTTTATTTATTGTATTACTTTTCCAGTTATGTATTTATTTACTTATTCAGCCATAAATATGAAAATATTCTACATAAATAAAAAGCAAATAAGCCTACAAAAACGCTCCAGTCCAACCATATTCCGCGCACACAATCTTTACTTCCATCCCCATTTTGAAATATCGCAACAACAGACTTCCAGATACATGTATATAACACGATCATATGTGTTCCCTGTTTGCATGTTTGTCCAGTGTCTTGTCCCCCCATAAAGCATATTAACTCTACCTGTCCCAAGATAGGCCAATTGGTTCTAAGAGGACGTTAAAACTAATTATCATCATATAGCGACGCGACGGCGGCACGATGGTTGCAGCGAGGTGGTGGCAGCGTCAAAACCGATCGCAACAGTAGTAACAAAGAACGCGTGTTTCCATATGCGCGACGCGACGTGCTGCGCGACAGTTCGGCGTCAAGATTTTGTTCGCTGCAGGAAGCGAACAAAAAAGCTGCCGCGCGATATTCGCGTTCAAAGTAGGTGTGGTCCAAGTCTTTCCAAACATTTGAGGACCCCCCACAACCAGGCTTATAGTCTATTTTGACTGTTTATTTTCGTCAGATACATGTATTCCCTGGGCTGCACACAGTCCAGCAAGAATTCTTTCGATGGTTGTTAAAAGCACCGGGTTCGTTCCGCTTTTTTGAGCATTTTGTTGAATAAAGGAGGTTTTTTTTTCTTACATTTGTCGTCGTTTCAATTTTCTAACCAACAAAGGCAGCTTTAAATATAGTTTCTCTTAATTACGGCATAGTTGTGTGAGTTTTTGACCGATTTATAAGAAGAAGTCAAGCCAAAAAGAACAAAAATCCGCCTGCCGCGCCGCTTTTAATGGAAACTCTCAGGCGAAATTCGCTTTGTGTGTGGAAGTGTTTGGAAATCACATGAACACGTTTGAAAACCGGCCTGTAGACTAGAAAAGACAAGACTAAGAATGGCATCACTCTCTGCAAAATCCTCGATTGGCGACTGCACAGTAGCTATGGGGATCGACTAGACTAAACTAGACTAGACCAGACAAGACTAGACAAGAAGAGACTACACTCGACTGACAAAGTGAATGACGTCGCTCTTTGTAAAAGACTCACATGGCGACTTACCTAGTTTAAGGTCTTGTCTAGAAATGAATACAATGCACACGGTTTATTAGCAGGGAAGTATTATATTCATCACTTTAACAAACATGAATCATTACACTGTGCAGGTGTGGCATTCCGTTTGTCAAATAATTATTTGGATACTTTTTCATGGTTTTTTCACCAGTTTTAGCTAAATAATCATTATTTAGAAGCTCATGTGCTAAATAAGTAATTGTTTATAAACAATGTAATATAAGTCTAAACAATATATTGTTTAAGTAAACAATATATTATTTATACGTATTTTACATTGTTTGTAAACAATCAGCAATGTTGCTAAATAAATCATTATTTACGTAAACAATGAATTATTTACGTAAACAAATTTTCATCTACTCGCCAAAGGCGAGTAAAGTTTGCCGAAACAAATTCGAACCTCCGAACGACATTGTATCGCGGCCGAAGTGACTCGTGCATTTTCAGACAAGGAAAACAAGTCGGTGGTCAGGCCTCACTTCAGTCAGCGTTCAAAAAGCAAGAAGTAAACAAAGACCAAACCGACAGCATCGATCTTCAGCTCAAATTGAAATGTGTGTGTGTGAATGAATACGAATACGAATACGAATAAACTTTATTGTCATGAAACGTAGTGTTTATAAGACACGGGAAGATAAATAACCAAATGATTACATTGTTTCCTTTTTTTGGAAGCAATTATATACAAATTCTCCCAATTTAGTTTGTACTTTGTCTACTTGCAAAAGTTGACTTGGTACATCATATGAATATATAGGTAGATTAATTTCACTCATGAAAGATTTTCGTAATTGGTTGTTTTCTATGCAGTTATCTAGAAAATGTATTTCATCTTCTATTACTCCACATGTTTCACATAATCTATTTTCCCCAGGTGTATTGCTGTATCTACCAGTTTCAATTTTCAGGTCGTGGGCACTTATTCTCAGTTTACACAACGATTGTTTATATTTTCTTTATTTTATGCATAACAGATATGGTTCCGTTTTATAATTTGTTACTATTTTTTGATAAAAATTTAACTTTGGTGAACTTCTTATTTGACCTTTCCAGAATTGTATATACTGGAGTTCCAATTTTTGACATATAACATATTTTAACCTTTTGACATTAAAAGTGGATTGATTTTTCCACACATGATCTAATCCAATGACTTGTAACAATTGTTTTACAAATGATATCCATGGATATGTTTCACTGCCTTTGGTGTACATAAGATTATATATTTTGTTCAGATGAGATGTTTTTGGAAGATCCAATATGTGTAACCAGTACGCAATGATATTACATATTATTGTAATGCTAACTGGGAATCTTCCTAATTCTCCTAGTACTGTTACTACCATAGTTTTCTTATGTACCCCAAGAATTTGTTTACAGAATTTTGAATGGACTTTTTCATGTTGATATTTACAAGTCATGCATTCTTTAAACATTTTTGATAAATCTAATAGTTCATTTGTATTAATCTGGTGTGGAAACCAGATTTCTGCACCATATGTTGATATTGGTGAAATCAAACTATCATACAATTGTAACATAACTTTTATGTTGATATCAGTTTTACGGAACGTTCGACGTAAAGCATAAAGTGCTTTGTTTGCTTGTTTGCTCAGATGATCTTGTGCTCTATTTAGATTGCCGTTTTTATGTAGTACAACTCCCAAATATTTATTTTCTTCAGCTGTTTGAATAATGTCTTCTCCACAATGAAAATATATTGGCACCTTTGGATCTATTTTTGAAAATACTATTACTTTGGTTTTGTCTCTGTTGATCTGTAATCCCCATTTTTGGCAATATTCATATAAGTAATCTAGTTTCCGCTGTAGGCCTTTCTTTGTATGTGTGTGTGTGTGTGTGTGTGTGTGTGTGTGTGTGTGTGTGTGTGTGTGTGTGTGTGTGTGTGTGTGTGTGTGTGTGTGTGTGTGTGTGTGTGTGTGTGTGTGTGTTTGTGTGTTGGTGTGTGCTGGTGACAGTGAAAAACAAATCAGAGTATATGCATACCACTGGGGTATACAATGATCAAATGCTAGCCTCAAAATTAGTTAAGAGTCATCTTGTTGGTTTGGTTAGTACAATTTTCTATTTGGCTAGTAAATTTTGAGAAGCACTCGCCAAAGGCTAGTGCACCATTCTCTGGACTTTCAGCGCTGCATATACGGTACGTATTTTCGATCAAAAAGTAAGGTTAGGGAACGCTTGTTCTTGAAGCAGCAACATTCTAAGCCAAGTGATCATGCTCTCATTATCATTTGTCTGTCGTTCATCTCATTCGTCCACTTAAGAGATCGATGGTTCAAAGATCAAGTGAATATTTTTTTTTGTCTACAATAAGTTTTTGGAATTTTGTTTAAAATATCAATACAAAAATATGACATGCAAAGTATGACAATTAGACCAAAATCTGAAGTAAAAGTCTCCAAGGCAAGGGGAGGCAATCATCTTTCTGCAAATTCAAAGCGAAATATGCAACGGTTCTTTCCCTTGTCAGAGTAATGATTATTTTGTTCACAGCAAATTCCGTACCGTATTGTGTCAGTCAAAGTTTAAGCGGTCCATAAACGTACGTTTTTACATTTAGTCAAGTTTTGACTAAATGTTTTATTGTTTCTCCATTCAACATATTGGAAGGTTAGCAGTCTGTTGGATAAGGATTTCAAACGCTAGGCTGTGAATGTATCGGTTTTGTATGATATTAACAAGGGGGTTCAACTGGTTTTGGCTTGCTTGCAGGCCAATTTGTCACTTGTTTGTTTGCTTGTCCTTTTTACATTTAGTCAAGTTTTAACTAAATGTTTTAACATAGAGGGGGAATCGAGACGAGGATCGTGGTGTATGTGTGTATGTGTGTGTGTGTGTGTGCGTGTGTGTGTGTAGAGCGATTGAGAGTAAACTACTGGACCGATCTTAATGAAATTTGACATGAGAGTTCCTGGGTATGATATCCCCGGACCTTTTTTTCATTTTTTCGATAAATGTCTTTGATGACGTCATATCCGGCTTTTTGTAAAAGTTGAGGCAGCACTGTCACAGCCTTATTTTTCAATCAAATTGATTGAAATTTTGGCCAAGCAATCTTCGACGAAGGCCGGACTTCAGTATTGCATTTCAGCTTGGTGGCTTAAAAATTAATTATGACTTTGGTCATTAAAAATCTGAAAATTGTAATTAAAATTATTTTTTTATAAAACGATCCAAATTTACGTTCATCTTATTCTTCATCCTTTTCTGATTCCAAAAACATATAAATATGTTATATTCGGATTAAAAACAAGGTCTGAAAATTAAAAATAAAAAAATTATTATCAAAATCAAATTTCCGAAATCGATTTAAAAACAATTTCATCTTATTCCTTGTCGGTTCCTGATTCCAAAAACATATAGATATGATATGTTTGGATTAAAAACACGCTCAGAAAGTTCAAACGAAGAGAGGTACAGAAAAGCGTGCTAAGCAGCACAGCGAAACCACTACCGCGCTGAACAGGCTCGTCAGTTTCACTCCGTTTTGCACAAGCGGCGGACTACGGTCATTTTGAAAAAATGCAGTGCGTTCAGTTTCATTCTGTGAGTTCCACAGCTTGACTAAATGTAGTAATTTCGCCTTACGCGACTTGTTTTAATTTGTTTGCTTATTGGTTTGTTTGTTTGTTTGTTTGTTCGTTTGTTTCTCATTTATAAGAATTGTGTTTTGAATGTAAGGATAGGTTGTAAAAAAAAGGCGTTGCTTTAGGCATCGATCCTTGTCTATTCTCTCTTTCACTCTCTCCCTCTCTATAACACATGCAGATAGCCAGCCTGCTGCAAGCCATGCGAGTACAGGCAGTCAGAGGACTACTGACCGTAATCCTCGGGGTTCCACTACGCAGCAGCAGGGTTCCATGTACAACCTGCGGACACGGGTTGGTGCCCAAACGGACTCTGCGCGTAACAAGGCAAGTTGCTCCACTCCTTCTACACAGGTTATACGGGGCTATGGAAGAGGGCGGGGTAAACCCCTCCTTCCCAGACAAAGATAGACACCATGTTTAAGACTCCCCAAGCAGCAAGCAAAAAAATGACTCTCCCCTTGTGGACAGAACAAATAGCTATGACTCTGGGGGTATCAACCAAGAGAGTGAAAACCCTTTTGCTGACGCGAACAGTACAGAGGACTAGGAATGTGGCCGGCCCCTAAGCTCACAGTATATAAGTTTTGTGTCATACAATATTGGAGGGTTAGTAAACAAGCTTTCTGATAATAACCTGGTTAGTTATCTTGAACGTTTTGATTTTGTAGCTCTTACAGAAACCTTTATTGATAATGACTTTGATTTGACTAACACTTTTCTTGATTATTTGAAATTTATCTATCCAGCGGTGAAACTCTCTTCTCATGGAAGACGATCTGGTGGAATTTTGGTTTTAGTGAAGGAGTTTCTGTGTAATTTTGTAGACCAGGTTTTCGTTGACTGCAGTTTTGAAACTGTCAAAGTGTTTGTTTGGTAGTGATAAGGACGTATTATATATAGTGACCTATATTCCTCCGTATGGAAGTCCGTTTTATAACCAGACTGAATGCGACTGCCAGATAACAGAATTAGAAAGGTGTATTGGTGACTTGTTGGAAACCCAGAGTGACGTTTATGTAATTTGCACTGGTGATTTTAATGCGAGAACTGGTGACTATCAGGTTAATAGAGCTTTTAGTCAAAGTATTGGTGAAACTGATATAAGTGATAGTCCCTCCTTATGGGAAACCAGGCGCATATCTCAAGATAAGGAAATTAACGGTTTTGGTAAAAAGTTGTTGGATTTGTGTGTATGTTATGATTTTGAGTTGATGAATGGAAGTGCTCGAGGAGATGATCAGGGTAAATTTACATATTTGTCTGTGCACGGTTTTAGTGTTATCGATTATTTTCTCGCCAGTTTTGATTTTTCAGATTTTGTTCACAGAATGATTGTAGCCGATCGAATCGAGTCTGACCATATGCCACTCGAAATGGTGTGTAAATGCCAGGTTGCAGAAGAAAGGTTGAAGAAAAAACAAAATTGTGTGAAATTTGAAAAGTTTTTTTTTGAGTAAAGAAAAGGTTCTGCAATTTACAAATTGTGTTTTATCTGAAGAGTTTATTGAAAATGTGAATGACGCACAGGCAATGATTGATGAATGTCCAGAAAGATCTCTTGATATGTTTACTGATGCTGTTTTGAATGCGGCAGATTGCATGAAAAGGGTCATTATTCAAGGGGGACAATCCAAAACACAGACAGCAGTATGGTTCGACAAAGAATGCCATATCAAACGAAAAGAAGTGAGAAAATGTTTAAGACACTTCCGACACACTAATTTTAAGGAAGATTATGGGTTGTATGAAGAACAGCGTAAAGAGTACAATGGTTTGAAGAATCTAAAGAGGAATCAAGAAAAGAAAACATCCTTAGATGCTTTGCTTGATTCAATGCAAAGCCCAAAAGAATTTTGGGCTGAAATTCGCAGGCATAGAACGAAGAGAAGGGTAATGAATTGTATTGAGAAGGAAGATTGGTTGAAGCATTTTGAAGGAGTATTTAATGAAGGAGTTGACATAAATGTAGAGGAGGATGTATGTTCTACCGCAGACGGTGTTTTTAATGACATTTTAGATGCAGAAATTACTGGAGCCGAAATACGAAAAGCGATTAAACATTTGAAAACAGGAAAAGCAGCAGGCCCAGACAGTATTTTGGCAGAAATGATAAAAACAGTTGAAAATGAGATGTTGCCATTTTTTAAAAAATATTTTAATTATTTGTTTTCTAAAGGACACTTCCCGCTTCAATGGACGAAGGCTACTATTATTCCTTTATATAAGAAAGGAGACAGAAATAATCCGGATAATTATCGAGGCATATCACTTTTGAGCATTTTGAGCAAAGTATTTACCCAAGTTATTAATAACAGACTGGTTCTGTGGTCGGAAGAAAACTCCGTTTTGAACGATGTACAAGCTGGTTTCAGAAAGGGACGTTCCACCACAGATCATATTTTCACTCTGCATGCCGCCATTGAGAAACATCTGTTAAAAAGATCTAAGTTGTATGTTGGTTTTATAGATTTTAGAAAGGCTTACGATACTGTTAACCGCACTGTGCTGTGGTCCGTGTTGATGAGATCGGGTGTCAGCGGAAGAATGTTAAGAATGATAAGAGCTATGTATGCCACTGTTGAAGCACGTGTCCTTTCCAATGAGGGTTATACGGACTATTTCGAATGTCTACAAGGGCTGAAACAAGGTTGTGTTATGAGCCCAATGCTGTTTTCCTTGTTAATTAATGAGTTGGCGAACGAAATTATTGAAAAGGGCAAACATGGTGTGTCCCTCGGTCCTACGGAACTTGAACTTTTTTTGTTATTGTTTGCTGACGATCTCACTTTGATAGCATCCACTGTTGTTGGATTACAGAACCAGTTAAACGTTTTATGTACAGCAATGCAACGACTGGGTCTTAGAGTAAATCTAGATAAATCAAAAATAATAGTTTTCAGAAAAGGCGGATTTCTAAGTGCAAGAGAAAAATGGATTTTTGATGGGAATCAGTTGGAGGTTGTAAATTCGTATAAATATCTTGGCCTCACCTTTTCAACAAGACATAGTTATGGCGTCGCAATTGAAGACGCAGCAACAAGATCAAAGCGAAGCACGATCGAAATTTTGAATAGTTTAAAGAACATGGGTTGTAACTCATTTGATGTATTTTTTAAGTTATTTGATGCGCAAGTATTGCCAGTATTAACATATGGAGCCGAAATTTGGGGTTATGAGAAGTATGACCAATTGGAACGTGTTCATTTATTTGCATGTAAACGGTTTGTGCACGTAGTAGATAAAACTCCCAATGATGTTGTGTATGGTGAATTGGGTAGGTATCCTCTTTGGGTGACAACAGTCACAAGGTTGATTAAATATTGGTTACGGTTATTGAGACAGCCAGACAATTTTTATTCAAAGAAGGCATACAAAATGTTGTTCAACCTCCACGAAAAAGGTGGTATCACATGGGTAACGCATGTAAAGGCAGTTCTGTGTGAAAATGGATTTTACCAAGTTTGGATGTGGAAACGAGAGGATGTTTTTTGCAGAACTGAAGGAGAGGCTCTGCAGTTCCTTCTGTCATGATTGGCGTAATCATTTGGACTCGAGTGAGCGCCTATCACTGTATGGAAAATATAAAGCCTGTTTTGAAAAAGAACGTTATGTGGACATTTTATGGAAAGATGTACAGAAATGTCATCGCTCAATTTAGAATGGGCGTTTCACAGATAAATATCCACAGATATCGCTTCCAAAATTCAACAGAAAACAAGTGTTGCCCCTTTTGTGAAGATAAATTAGAGACCGAAATCCATTTTTTGTTTGAATGCCAAACATATTGTGAGCTAAGAATAAAGTATTTAGCACAGTTTTTAAGTGTTGGTGATCAGTTGGGCAGTATGATTACAATGTTTAAAAAACAAGACACAGAAACAATTGTAGATTTAGCAAAGTTTTTGTTTTTTGCATTTCAGTTAAGATTGTCAATGTTAAATAATAATGAGGATTGATTGTCGCTGAAGGTTTTGTTGTTGCTGTATTTATTGTTCGGTTGTATGTATATATTAGGCAGCATTGATGTGCAATATTATAGATAGAGGAAAGCTTGGAACAAACCACTGTGTATTTTGCATACGTTTCAATATCATGTTTTCGATTTTTTTCCTGTGATTCATGTGTACCCCCCGCATTGAAAGGGGCTGTAGGCCCATATTCAATTAAACTGTGTCAGTGTCAGTGTCTATAACACATGCAAATATGCATATTACTTCGCACGCACATACTTAACCCGACGACATCGAAAAAAACATTCATAATCTTATGCACATTCACGTGCTTGCCTGCGGGCAAATAATGCAAAGGTTTTCCAAAATATATTATGGAGATTTTTCCCCCTGGGACACAAGAAAGAAATGTTCCTGAATATTTATTATATCCGGGGTCTCCGGATAAGAAAAACCTAGGATATAAGAAAGCAAAAAATATTTCCACTCGATTTTCTTATAAGCGGGTTCCATTGTAATATGTACTTCGAATTCAAAACAGAACTGGCGTACATACAAATGTAACTAATCCTGGACTATAACTTTATCCCCCAAAATCTGAACAGCAGGGATTTATAGAGCAAATCTCGAAAATAATTATTGAACTCAGCGCTATGCGCTTCGTTCATGAATTCAATAATGAATTTTCTTGATTTGCTCTATAAATCCCTTTGTGCGCTGGGATGTCTCCATAACTTAAAATATCAGCAGAAGCGTTATATATAACTTATTAACTATAAACCCATTTCGCTTTTTTTGGTATTGTTATTGTTTTGCCTCAGTTATTTGAATGGTTTTGTGTGCTCGTTATATTTTTGCTTGATTATTTTAGAATGACATTTTTAAGACATAAGACATAAGACATAAGACTTTATTTCAACCATGTGCAGTACACTAGGGACATGTTTTGGCCAGAGTACAATCAATCAATCCATACACGCCCTTCCAAACATCGCTTGCAATCTCAGTCACACACACGCTCACGCACGCCCGCATACATTCCCCACACAAAACCCACAACAGCACACACGCACAAGCATGCTCCTCCTTAACAAAACGTGTTTAACCATCAATTGTACATATGCGTAAAATAAACAGTATAGAAGTATCAGTAAAAATTATATATGTATCAGACATCAGTTATGACGACAATAACTAAAATCACAAATCCTTAATAATTTTAAAACCAAAACATTTATTACAATACTACACTTGAGTAAAAGCTCCATTTTAACTAAGAACGGCAGTTAGAGGACTTAAGGAGCCAGGACACGCACTGCACTTGGATAAAAACTGTCTCTGAAACGCGTGGTGCTTGTCCTGATCGAGCGAAAACGCCTGCCCGAGGGTAGGGGCCGGAACAACTTGTAAGCTGGGTGCGAGTTGTCTGCCAGAATCTTTTTGACCTTCTGAGCGCTTCGGGATGTGTATATGGAGGCAATGGAGGGAAGCTCACAACCCACAATCTTGGAAGCTGTTCGTACAACTCTGCTTAGGTTGATCTGCTCTGCCTCAGTAGCCCTACTGAACCAGACAGTGATGGAAAAAGACAAGATGCTTTCAATCGTAGCCCCATAGAACTGGATTAAGATTTCTTGCTTCAAGCCGAATTTTTTTAACTGGCGTAGAAAGTAAATGCCCTGCTGGGCCTTTTTATATTTAGTCAAGTTTTGACTAAATATTTTAACATCGAGGGGGAATCGAAACGAGGGTCGTGGTGTATGTGCGTGTGTGCGTGTGTGTGTGTGTGTGTGTGTGTAGAGTGATTCAGACTAAACTACTGGACCGATCTTTATGAAATTTGACATGAGAGTTCCTGTTTATGAAATCCCCGAACGTTTTTTTCATTTTTTTGATAAATGTCTTTGATGACGTCATATCCGGCTTTTCGTGAAAGTTGAGGCGGCACTGTCACGCCCTCATTTTTCAACCAAATTGGTTGAAATTTTGGTCAAGTAATGTTCGACGAAGCCCGGACTTCGGTATTGCATTTCAGCTTGGTGGCTTAAAAATTAATTAATGACTTTGGTCATTAAAAATCTGAAAATTGTAAAAAAAAAATAAAAATTTATAAAACGATCCAAATTTACGTTTATCTTATTCTCCATCATTTGCTGATTCCAAAAACATATAAATATGTTATATTCGGATTAAAACAAGCTCTGAAAATTAAATATATAAAAATTATTATCAAAATTAAATTGTCCTAATCAATTTAAAAACACCTTCATCTTATTCCTTGTCGGTTCCTGATTCCAAAAACATATAGATATGATATGTTTGGATTAAAAACACGCTCAGAAAGTTAAAACAAAGAGAGGTACAGAAAAGCGTGCTATCCTTCTTAGCGCAACTACTACCCCGCTCTTCTTGTCAATTTCACTGCCTTTGCCATGAGCGGTGGACTGACGATGCTACGAGTATACGGTCTTGCTGAAAAATGGCATTGCGTTCAGTTTCATTCTGTGAGTTCGACAGCTACTTGACTCAATATTGTATTTTCGCTTTACGCGACTTGTTATATTTAGTCAAGTTTTGACTAAATATTTTAACATCGAGGGGGAATCGAAACGAGGGTCGTGGTGTATGTGCGTGTGTGTGTGCGTGTGTGTGTGTGTGTGTGTCTGTGTGTGTGTGTAAAGCGATTCAGACTAAACTACTGGACCGATCTTTATGAAATTTGACATGAGAGTTCCTGGGTATGAAATCCCCATACGTTTTTTTCATTTTTTTGATAAATTTCTTTGATGACGTCATATCCGGCTTTTCGTGAAAGTTGAGGCGGCACTGTCACGCCCTCATTTTTCAACCAAATTGGTTGAAATTGTGGTCAAGTAATCTTCGACGAAGCCCGGACTTCGGTATTGCATTTCAGCTTGGTGGCTTAAAAATTAATTAATGACTTTGGTCATTAAAAATCTGAAAATTGTAAAAAAAAATAAAAATTTATAAAACGATCCAAATTTACGTTTATCTTATTTTCCATCATTTGCTGATTCCAAAAACATATAAATATGTTATATTCGGATTAAAAACAAGCTCTGAAAATTAAATATATAAAAATTATTATCAAAATTAAATTGTCCAAATCAATTTAAAAACACTTTCATCTTATTCCTTGTCGGTTCCTGATTCCCAAAACATATAGATATGATATGTTTGGATTAAAAACACGCTCAGAAAGTTAAAACAAAGAGAGGTACAGAAAAGCGTGCTATCCTTCTTAGCGCAACTACTACCCCGCTCTTCTTGTCAATTTCACTGCCTTTGCCATGAGCGCTGGACTGACGATGCTACGAGTATACGGTCTTGCTGAAAAATGGCATTGCGTTCAGTTTCATTCTGTGAGTTCGACAGCTACTTGACTAAATATTGTATTTTCGCCTGACGCGACTTGTTGATTATTTGATTTGAGTTTAGCTCCCACGTGAGCGCCTGGAGCCAATGTTGAATATCGTTATAGCGTTATAGCGTCATACGTGTCAGAGTACACTTTTGATGAGAGATTCGGAATGCACCTGAATTCGTTTATCGCGTCGTGGTTGAATTGTTTGCGACTGGCATGCGTTTGAGCTGTGTATGAATCAGTGCAGGCTAGGACATCGTACAGTACGGATGTGCAGTAGGGTATGTGGTAGAATACTAAGACTTCTCTTTTCTTATTTTGATTTTTTTTGCTTTTGTTAGTTAATTCTTTCGGTAGGCTTTCCTTTCTTAGGTTAGGTTTAGGTAGGTTTCTTTTTTATATTTCATTTGTTAATACAGTCTTGGTAACGTTTATTCTTTCTCGTTTGTTAATTTTCCTTCTTCGTTTGTTTTGTTTTGTTTTGTTGTCTGTGTCTCACGCCGTTCGCCACGTACCTCACTTTGTGACAAAAGGGATGTTTAGGAAAAAATCTGCTACGCACGGAATCTCAGTGTTGGTGTGTATCTCATCCATCTGTGTTGAGGCGCTTTCGGACTTCCCGTGTCATCCTAGACCGTAACCTGTCGTAAATTATAGTGAACTTAGTTTGTTAGTCTTTTTGCTGCTAGTTTGCTTAGACTGTTGTTATTATTTTGTCAGGCCAGAGTGTTTCTCTTTCTGTAAACGTAGTCTGCCTTATGCGTTAGCGTGTACCTTAGTGTGTACAGTGGCCTTTGTTCTTGTCATAGTAGGTAACCTGCTAGACTATTGTTGTTGTTCAGTCAACTGTAGCTACACTGACCTGCGCCTGCGGGCGTCGAGTCACATAGTGAGTTGGCCCTTTTTCCACTGTTCTGCCCGCTTATACAATAGGTACGGGATTGTCTCCCGAGATGTACCCTCAGAGTACATTCTTAGTTGTCATACATTGCGTGAGCTCTCTCTCTCTCTCTCTCTCTCTCTCTCTCTCTCTCTCTCTCTCTCTTTCCACTCCTCTCTCTTACTATGGCGATAGGTTCCCCCCTCAGCTACCGTCCCACCGACGCTGCTGGCCTGCGCCTGCCACGGCCTCTATACCTCCATCTCAACGAGCTGGGAATCCTACAGAGACCACCAATCGTAAGGGGCTGTCGCGCCGGCCGCTCGCAGCGTCTTCGAACCGCACAGCGACTTGCTGCCCTCAACACTTCTCCTACCTCCACTTCTCTCACGCCCACCACCCCCACCCAATGTACCACTACCCCTCCCCAGCATCCCCCCACCCTTTCCCTGCTTCCTTCTATCCCTCCCTATTCTCCCACCACCCCTCCCCATTCTCTCACCACCCCTCCCCTTTCTCCCACAACCCCTCTCCCTCACCTCCCCACCCCTCCCCGTTCTCCCACAACCCCTCCCCAGCACCCGCCCACCCCACATCAGCATCCACCCACTCATTCCAAAAACACCCTACACCTCTGCCTCCTCAACTCCCAGTCAGTGAATCCAGAAGGCAAAGCAGATCTGATAGCAGACTACATTACAGAAAACAAGTTAAACGCCCTGTTCATCACCGAGACGTGGCTGCGACCTGGTGATGACCCCAAGATCAAGCAGCTGACCCCCGCAGGGTACAAGACAGTCTCCTTCCCCCGCTCGGCTGGGCGTGGTGGTGGCATCGCCGTCGTCTACAAGGGCCACATGCATGCTGTAGCGTCCTTCTCGGACAGCCGCCCCTTCCCCCACACCACCTTCGAAGCTGTGGAGATGACGGTCGCCACCACCACCACCCTCACCTTCCTTTGTATATATCGCCCTCCCCCTCTTCTTCTTCTTCTTGGCGTTCGCACAGGTTACACAATCAGTCCAGCACTGGTGATAAATGTTGTCGTTTTCTCCAACTCCTGTCGACTGCCGTATAGTTTGGTCTGCAAGGGAGTTGGTGACGGCCACACTTCTTTTCGTTCCTCATCTAGTAAGGGACATCGCTGTAAGATGTGTTCCGCTGTTTGGTCCTCTTGACCGCAGGCACAGGTTGGTGATGGCGCCAGCTTGAACTTTCGGTTCATGTGAGCATTGAGCCTGTTGTGGCCAGTACGCAGCCTGATGAGGTTGACTTGCTGCTCTCTGGACATTGTGTGGTAGTCATCTCTGTTTGTCCTTGGCCTCATCAATGCCTTGATGATTGTCTTCTGCTCACTAAAGCTGACACTGTTTTCAGGTTGGTCTTCCACGGCTCCTTCTTTTGCCAGCTCATCTGCCCTTTCATTTCCTGGTATCCCACAGTGTGCTGGTATCCACTGGAGGACAACTCTTCTGGTTTGTCTGACCATCTGTAATGCTTTGGCCAGCTGTGGGAGTTTGTCGTTCTCTAGGGCCTGAAGGACTGAAAGGGCGTCCGAGAGGAAGACAACTTGGTAGCAAGGGTCTGCGGAGTCCTGAACGAAGGAGGCGGCCTGCATGAGAGCTTCTGCTTCTGCTTTATAGTTTGTGCAGTGTTTGCCAGTGGCAACGCTGGATGTAGCTGTATGTCCCCCAGGGAACTGGATGAGAATGCCTGCACCTCCATTGAGCACGGCGTTAGTTGCTGATCCATCGGTGTATACATGGATCCACGCCTCTTTTGGGTACTGTTCGTCGATCAGGGCTAAGGTGAGTGCCTGTCGAGCTGTGTCAATCTGATCTTCTCCTGAGGTAACATGTGGAACACTGGTGCAGATCTGGATGCCTGGTTTCTCTGTTGCCTTGGGGGTTTCCTCTTCTTCTTGAGTCAGAGGTAGAGTGTTCTGTGGAAGGACTTCCCTGTACTGTCGAGAAAGTCTCTTGCTCTCGTGTACAAAACTGCTCCGTTTAAGCCGGTTCTTGGTGAGGTTGCTCAGTCTGTGCTTCATGGGGTGGTCGGGTAGGCACTTGAGCTTCTCGGCCTGTACCATAGTCTTGGCTTCTCTTCTCTGACAGAGGGGTTGGATGGTGGTAAGCTTCTCCATTTCCTTGATGGGCGTGGATTTCATTGCACCGGTGATGAGTCGGAGGGCCTGGTTTTGCACACGGTCAAGGGTCTGCAGGTTTGTCTTGGCTGAGGTTGACCACGCTGTGGAGCCGTACTCGAGGTGGGGTCTGATTGTTCCCTGGTATACTGTCTTCAGTATCTTCTCGTTCGCTCCCCAGGTGGTACCTGCCAGCTTCCTGAGTATGGCTAGCTTGCGCCGGGCCTTCGTCTCTGCCTGTGCAATGTGTGGTTTCCAAGTCTGCCGTCTATCAAAGGTGACACCAAGGTACGTTGCTTCTTCATCCTCTCTCAGAGGAGTTCCACCAAGCCTAATGGTTCCGGCTTTCTGCTTTGGCGACAGTGTGAATAGGGTGGTGGAGGATTTCTCCTTGTTGATGGAGACGCACCAATCTTCTGCCCATGCGTTCAGCCTATCTGCCGCTTGCTGCATTCTGTAGGTGGCAGTACTTGCGTGCTCCTCCTTGCACCAGATCACAAGGTCGTCTGCGTAGAGAGCAGCTTTGATCCCCTTGGGCATCTCAGACACCAGATCGTCGATGAAGAGAAGGAAGAGTGTGGGGGAGAGGACTCCGCCCTGAGGGACGCCATGACGAAGGAGGAACTTCTTGCTTTTGGTCTGGTCGACGTTAACTCTTGCCCTGCGGTTATAGAGGTAAGAGCGAATCCACTGGTACATGTTGCTGGACACGCCTTTCCTCAGCAGTTTTACAAGGAGTCCATCTTTCCAGACCTTGTCAAAGGCCTTCTGAAGATCTATCCAGGTGACGAAGACCAGCTTCTGTTCCTGAAAGGCATCTTCAACTTCTTGCGCCAGGTAAGTGACCTGATCTTCAGTGCTGCGGAACTGTCGGAATCCAGCTTGTTCAGGGGCGAGGAGGTTCCTGGATTCCAGGTACCACCTGAGGCGCTCGTTCACAATTCTCTCCAGGGTCTTCACAACACAGCTGGTGAGGCTGATTGGGCGATAGCTGGTGGCCTTCTTTGGATCCTTCCCTTTTTTTAAGATGGGGATCATGATCGCTTCTCGCCAGAGTTGTGGTAGCGATCCTTCTTGCCAGCTGCTGTTGAAGACCTCGAGTAGCTTGTTCTCTGCTGCACTACCAAGGTGGGTTAGCATCTCGTTGGTGATGCCGTCTGGGCCAGGGGACTTCTTCGCCTTTGACTTTTTCAGAGCTGAGTGCAGCTCGTGGAGTGTGAGTGGTTGACTCATGGCTTCCACTGTCGACTGTCTGGCAGGTCTCTCTCTTTTCTCTCTTCTTGCTTCTCTCTGTTTCTCGGGGCTAACATGGAGGTTGCTCTCAGCTGCATAGCTTTCAGAAAATTGGTTGGCAGCATGCTTTCCAGTTAGCACCTTCCCGTTCTCTTCTAATGTGATCTTTCCTCTGCTGGTGTTCTCATCATTCAACTGCTTGGTGAGCCTCCAGAGCTTTCTGCCATCCTTCTCAAGGTTCAGAGAGCTTGTTTTCTCTTGCCAGCTTCTCCGTCTTGCCTGTAGCTTCTTTTTGAGAAATTTGGCTTTGGCTTCCTGGAGGCGGATGTTGTTGTTTTGTGACGGGTTGACTTCTGCTTCCCTTCTGGCGTCTGCCAGATCATCATCCAGTTCCTGCAATTCATTGCTCCAGTAGGGCTTATAGTCTCTCCTGGCACCCCTGGGAATGGACTCACGCGCTGCGCTGAGGATGCTCATGTTGAAGTCCTTCGCCACCATGTTGATGTCTCGACCCTCGACTCTGATGTCTTTGGTGAGTTCGCTGGTGCGGTGTCTAAAGAGGAACCAGTTCGCTCTTTTGTAGTTCCACCGTGGGAAGGAAGCTTCAGTGCAGGACTCCATTCCCAGGGTCAAAAAGACTGGCCGATGGTCACTTCCACCTAGCTGTTCTCCGACCTCTCTGCTGGTTAGCTGGTGCATGTCTTCCGTGCAGAAGGCTAGGTCAGGAGTTGATGTAGTGTGCCATCTTCTGGAGTAGAATGTAGGGCAGTCAAAGGGACTGTTCAAAAGGATGAGACCTTTGTCGTCCTGCCAGTTCTCCACCTCTTCTCCTCTCCGATCCAGGTGGTCATATCCCCAACTCTGTGAATGACTGTTGAAGTCACCCACCACGATGAAGTTGGAGGCCTTTGCGGGGATCGTGTCAAGGGCGAGGTGTCTATCATTGGGGCAGTAGAAGTTGACAAGATGGAATTCTGATGTCTTCGTCTGGATTCGAATCACCTGATATTCGGAGTCCTCCATGTGCGTTTCTATCAAACAGGCATTGATGTTGTTCCTGATGAGGGTCAGGATTCCTCCTTTGCTTCGGTCTGTTCTGTCGGACCTAAGGCATTGGTAGCCTCTCACTTTGAAGGACTTTTGGGGTGTCAGGTGCGTCTCCTGAATACAGCAGATGTTGATGTTCTTCTCATGCAGGATATGCTCCAACTCTGTCTTCTTGTTCAGGATACTTTCTGCGTTCCAGTGCATGACCTGAAAAGGTCGCTGCTGACTGGGTTTCTTCCTGGTTGTGGTGGTGCCAGTCACTTTCCTCCCGCGTCCCCTGGCGTGACAAGACGGACGGGAGGGACCTCCAGTAGTTGGGGCTGGGTCCCTTTGAGGCATGGGACCCGACGCTGCTCCATCCTGGGGGGTCCTCAATGGGCGAGCGCCATTTCCATCTGTGCTGGTTGATTGTGTCATCATTTGCGTAAGTGCGTGTACCCGTGGTTTGTTAGAATGCGCCGTGCGGCCCGGGTCCTCCGTCTTCAGCATTCGGGGTTTTCTGTTGGGGTTACCTCACCCTTAGCTCATGGCCCGTACGTCCTACCCTGAGAGCACAGGGGGGAGGATTTTCCGGGATCCCACCCGGAGCCAGTTTGGTCCGCGGCCGCAAGCGGCTGATCTCCATATCTGAAGACCGTTCCCCTATCCGCCACCCGGGGACGCGCTGGGTTGGGGGTGGTCGCCCCACTGAAAATCCCACACTGGGTTAAGAAAGATCAGCCTGTCCCAGCGCCCTCCCCCTAACACCAAGAACAAGCTGAAGGACTCTACTTTCTTCGACGAGTTCTCCCAAGCCCTCGACCACTACAACGTGACGTCCCACAGCGCCATCGTCCTCGGTGACTTTAACATCCACTGGGACTGCCCTGCCAACGCTGACACCAAGCGGGCCCGTGCGCTGTTGGACAGCTACAGTGTGGACCAGGTCGTTCCTTTTCCCTCCCACTCCCGTGACCACACCCTGGATTGGATTGTCACTCGACCCTCGGACAATCTGGTCTCCAGCCTCGTCGCCAACCACCATGTTGTCTCCGACCACACTGCCATCAACTTCGTCGTCAACATCACCAAGCCAGCACAGAAGCGGAAGATGGTCACACGTCGCAAGCTACGAGACATTGAGACAGATGCTTTTGGAGACGAAGCTGCCCTGCTGCTTGCCCAGCGAGACCCGTCCTCTGACCCCGCCCATTTCTTCAGCTTGACTCTACGCCAGCTCCTCGACAAACACGCCCCGCCATCCCTATGCGCAGTCTCTGAGCGACAGCCGGCTCCCTGGTTCTCTGAGGACATCACAGCCGCCAAGATCGAGAGACGGCGAGCGGAGCGTGCATGGCGACACTCTGGCCTGGAGGTTCACCGGCAGATTCTCAGGCATGCGCTGCTTCGAGTCACGCAAGCCATCACTGCTGCCAAGGTCGAGCACTTCCACGACCGCATCGCCAACGCCTCATCATCAAGGGAGCTGTTCTCCATCATGTCCTCTCTCCTGGGCTCCTCCCCCGCTGCTTCCTTACCCACTGCTCACCCACCACAAGATATCCCGGAGTTATTCTCGGAGTTCTTCAAGGACAAGATTGACAAGCTTTGGAGAACACTCGATCAGCAGCCCTTCGTCCCGTCCCCACCCTCCCCCTCCTTCTCCGGCTCCCCCCTCACGTGCTTTCAGCCTGTCACTCAAAACCACGTCAAGCGACTCATCACCAAGACGGGCATCAAGACCTGCGAGCTAGACCCCCTACCAGGCTTCCTCTTCACCAAGTGTCTGGACAAGCTCCTGCCGTCTATCACAGATATCATCAACATATCCCTGGCCACAGGAGTCGTTCCCGACTGCTTCAAGTCTGCCGTTGTCCGCCCACTCATCAAGAAGCCCGGCCTTGACGTCAACGAGTTGAAGAACTACCGTCCTGTGTCCAACCTGCCCTTCCTCTCCAAGCTTCTGGAGCGTATCATCCTGGAGCAGTTGAGCGCCCACCTGTCTCGGAACTCGCTGATGCCAGTGTATCAGTCAGCGTACCGCCCTCACCACAGCACCGAGACGGCGCTCCTGCGAATCACCACGGACCTCCTGAACGCAACAGATAGCGGTCTCGTCTCTGCCCTTGTGCTGCTGGACCTTTCCGCGGCCTTCGACACGATTGACCACCAGCTACTCGTCGATCGCCTCAGTTCCACGTTCGGCATTCACGACACCGCCCTCTCTTGGTTCCGGAACTACCTCCAGAACCGCTCTCAGACTGTCACCACTGATTCGTTCTCTTCTCAGCCTGTCCCTGGCCGCTTCGGCGTCCCACAAGGGTCTGTCCTCGGCCCTGTCCTTTTCACCCTGTACACCCACCCCCTCTCCCTGGTCATCGAACGCCACGGCTTGAACTACAACTCCTTTGCCGATGACACGCAGCTCCAGAACAGCGCCAAGCCGGAGGACGTTGACCATCTCCTGGGATCCATCTCCAGTTGTTTCACTGACATAAAGAACTGGATGACTGAGAACAATTTGAAGCTGAACAGTGAGAAGACGGAGGCCCTTCTCGTTGGAACACGACAGAAGATTGCTTCCCTCACTGTGACCGACCTCCAGCTGGATGACGCGACTGTTCCATTCTCCCCTGCTGTCAAGAGCCTTGGCGTCTTTCTCGACTCCACTCTCTCCATGCAGACACACATCTCCTTCATCATCAAGACCTGCTTTTTCCACCTACGACGCATCGCCTCCATCCGTCGCTACCTCATCCACGACGCCTGTGTCAAGCTGGTTGTCTCCCTCATCTTCAGTCGTCTGGACTACTGCAACTCCCTTCTGGTTGGCCTCCCCGCCTCATCCATTCATGGCCTACAACGAGTCCAGAACGCTGCTGCCAGGCTGACGTTGAGGAAGACGAAGCGAGACCACATCACCCCCCTACTTCGCTCCTTGCACTGGCTCCCTGTCAACACCCGAATCTCCTACAAACTGTCCACTCTGGTCTACAAGTGTCTCAACGACTCTGCTCCCGAGTACCTTCAATCCTCCCTGGACCTGTACACCCAGCCCTCCGACCGTCCCCTTCGTTCTGCTGCTGACCCACTCCGCCTTCACATTCCTCGCTCGAAACTCGCATCTGCTGGTCAGCGTGCATTTCCCTCCGCGGGCCCCTCCGTCTGGAACTCCCTGCCGCTTGAGCTTCGCCAGAGCCCCTCTCTTGACGCGTTCAAGAGTAGGTTGAAGACTCAGTTCTTCCGGTAGCTGGCTGCGACTTTCATGTTCGACGTGATGTGTTGTGCCCCAAAAGACATTCTTGTGCTGTGCTCTGTGAGAGGTGTTTTCTTTGTGCTTAATATTATTTTGTTTGGACCTAGCTATTGATGCTATTGATGTGTATATTGTTGTTAAACAGTTGTTTGTTGTATGTTTATCAGGGTTTGCTAGTGTGTGATAGGGTTCGTGTCCGTCTGTATAGATGTTAGTTTCTTTGTTAGTCCTGTGTTGACAACTCTTCGACAAGCGCTTAGAACTGTACCCACGGAATACGCGCTATATAAGCTTCATATTGATTGATTGATTGATTGAATCGACACAAGCAAAACGAATCATTTCTGACTCTGTTATTTAAATTCCAAACGTAATCAAAAGAAAAGATTGTTCAATTGATATTAAAGCTTCTAGGGGGAAATGCAAGCCCATTGTCTGGACCTGGTCAAAGATTGTTTGACAAAAAGCAAGTCATTTTATTAAAAAATTCGGCCACGACATTGTGGCTGCATCTGTTTTAAAGCCGGATATGACGTCACCAAAGACATTTATATAAAAAAACAACTAACAAAACGTGCACAAAAGATGTTTGAAAGAAAATGTGGTTTTATAAACGGTATTTTTCTAGCTGGGAATTGTTCTACACACGCGCGCACACACACACAAACACGCACACACACACAAACACACACACACACAAACACACACACACACACACACACACACACACATAAATAGATACACACACATACATACACACACACAAACACACACACATACACACATAAATAGATACACACACATACTAACATACACACACACACACACAAATACATACACACACAGACACACACACACACACACACACGCACACGCACACATCGTCACCGTTATGAAAGTTTAATTGTAATCTTAATAGATGTACTTGTAAATATATGCTCAGCAGCGTTTAACAATGATCGATTATGTGACTCCGGTAGGGACTGACATTATATGCAATGGATTATTCATGACCAATGCCTGCGGAAGGGTTGACTTACATTCATTTTCGGATTAACTGAAACACTTTGATTGGTAAGTTTTTATTTTTATTCTAAAGTGGGCTACATTTTATATTAAACATACTGACTCACAGACAGAAAGACAGGCAGACGGACACACACACACTGGCAGACACACACACACACACACACACACACACAACACACACACACAGACAGACACATGCACGCACGCACCCATAAACTCTCACACACACACACGCATGCACCCACCCACCCAAACACACATGCACGCACGCACCCATAAACTCTCTGACACACACACACACACGCCCCCCACACATACTCCCACTCCCACACATCCACATACACCCACGCACCCACACACTTCCCCCAACACACGCACACACACACACACACACAAAGACACACACACACACACGCACATCGCACATCGTGGATATTGGAACAAACCGTCTAAAGCACGAACTGTATGACGAAAGTAGCGCTTCAGGTTTCACTGTTTTCTGATTCATACAAAATTAATTAGCTTACAACTTTCTTGCAGGCTGCGTTGACCCATTGCAACATGTCGAACCTAAAACCACTGACCATGGAATCGGGGGAGAACGATTTGAAGCAGGGTGGGTTTCCCACCCGCTATCTGGTGGCTATCGTGGGTGCTGTGGGTCTTCTGCCAATTGTGGGTAACCGCAAAGTTTTCGCTCTTGTCATGACCCATATGACATCAAGCGAAAACTCT
>NC_090247.1:72458325-72518325 GCF_037325665.1 Littorina saxatilis
GGTCACTAGAATAACAGAGACAAAGAAGGAAGGTCATGGGATATATAACTTTATTCTTTTACTGATTAAGAGGGCATGCTACAACGTCTTCCCAACCATACATATGCAGCAGACACATTTTCCAACTGCACATACATTAAAATATTTACAATTACTTTGAAACAAGTGTTGTACATGAAGCTTATGTCCAGCATAGGTCAAACATACAATTTGTAAACATGTTGTGGGGGGAAATTACTTCTCACGTACACCATAATGACGACCACCAGAGACACAAGGGGCTTGTACACAAGATAACAGCAGAGTTCTGCTTTGTGCCAAAGAGGTTACTTGGTTGGTTGACAAACCAACAACCAACCAACTAGCATAACGCTTTGACACGTAACCCCAAACCAACAACCAACGAACTAGCATAACGCTTTGACACGTAACCCCAAACCAACAACTAACGAACTAGCATAACGCTTTGACACGTAACCCAAACCAACAACCAACCAACTAGCATAACGCTTTGACACGTAACCCAAAACCAACAACCAACCAACTAGCATAACGCTTTGACACGTAACCCCAAACCAACAACCAACGAACTAGCATAACGCTTTGACACGTAACCCAAAACCAACAACCAACCAACTAGCATAACGCTTTGACACGTAACCCAAAACCAACAACCAACGAACTAGCATAACGCTTTGACACGTAACCCAAAACCAACAACCAACCAACTAGCATAACGCTTTGACACGTAACCCAAAACCAACAACCAACCAACTAGCATAACGCTTTGACACGTAACCCAACATCAGCAACCTGCCTGGCACTGTTCAGACAGTGGGGACTTATGGGGACTTATGAGGACTTATGAAAACAGATTTGCAATACAGTATTACTATAGTGGAACCTGTTCCCTCAAACAGTTACAGCTTGTCACGCACACAAGCTCACGCAAACGTGCCACCATCCATGCTAGGTGCAGACCTAGGCAAACACAAATTACATACGCTAAATTTATTCACAAATACTAACAAAATGTCAACAACTCACTGTCTGAAGCTTCAGGATGTGTTGTGCTGGCAACTGTGTGTTTGTGCGTTTGCGTCCACCATCGTTGATTTAAGTCTTTATTGTATTTGATTAGTAACTGTGTGAGAGTGTGTTTAGGCCATGTAGAGTGAGTTGTTAACATTTTGTTAGTATTTGTGAATACATTTAGTGTATGTAACAGGGTTCCACACAACCCCAAAAGTCAAGGGTATTCATACCCTTTCAGGAAAAAAGTAAAGGGTTTTTATACCCCTTCCAGATTTTTTCACAGGGTATGAGTGACAATCGGTGTATCCATGAAATGTCATTTTTTGGTTCTTTCGTTTTGCGAGGCATTTTTTTGAGCAGGCGACAGCACCGGATAGGCTAAAGCGAACAGTGCCATCGAGATGATCAGTTTAAAGATATCGCGCAGTTTGAGGACAAGGGAGGCAACCTCTGCTTCACGGCGTGTCAGTGTCGACAGAGGAGTGGCACGAACACGTCGTGTACTTTAGTGGTCTCAGTAGAGCAGGCGGCCTGCGTGCTGTTGCTTGTAAGGCTTTCAGCGTTTGGCTCGTACGTTTTGTTTTTTTTACCTCTTTGGAAGAAAACAGTTACGTATTTATACCTCTTCAGAGAGCATCTCGTACGTGATTTGGAGGGTCAAAGGGTATTATACCATTAAGTTCTACGTGGAGGGCCCCAAAGGGTTTACATTCGTGATCGTGATTGGCGTTTTTTGACCTTTCTGTGACCGTGATTGCCGAAATTTCCATTTCTGTGATCGTGATGGGACTTTGCCCGTGATCCGTGATGACAAAAAAATCAAGTCTCGTGATCGTGGTCGTCATTTGTTTTCGTGATCGTGATGGGCATTATTGCAAAGCATTTTATTTTCAACGTACATTTTTCACAGCTGTATCACTCTATGATCCTCTATTCGTCAAGGAGCCAATCCCGATTGAAGGGAAGCAACAACACATTCAGAAATATGATTTTGACAGCGATTGCTTCCCTTTAAGAGAACCAATCACACAAAAAAGAGATCCAATCAGAAGGCAAATTGCTCAAGTCTGCCAAACTTCATCCAATGGAAGGGCTTCGTGCAAAAGTTTTGAGTTCATTCAGTCAAATTCGAATTCGAAGATCAAAACTGGCGTGCAGCAGTACTGTCATCGAACTTCTGTTATATTTTGTGGATTCAAGCCAGACCAAAGCAGGCGGCGAGAATGCCTTCCTTGGTGGAAAGGTCAGGCTACGGGTCGGTCTTTCCGAAGACGAAATATCAAGATATGTTGATCTATGTTGCTCTATGACCGTTCTGAATGTAGGCAAAGATCTTGAAATTTGTTCAAGATCTTTGAGTTTGAGTGAGATCATTGACATTGTCGACATTGCCACGTCCGGCTGTCACTCGCTCAGTGTGACCTCGACTGGCTCGAGATCGAGCAGTCTGCGTGTAGCCAAAACCGAAACTAGAAATGTGTTTTTCATCCCAGCAACGTGGACACGCTTGGCATAGATTCTAATTGTCGCTTCTTTGCATTAAGCTTGGATTTATTTTAGCGCCTGTAAACTTTAATATCAACAATGGGTTAAATTCAGAAACAATGGCGGGGAGACGTGCCAGTTTGGGTCACTTGATCCTCATGTCAAAGACGATCAAAGTCATGTTCGTTGGGGATTTTGTCAGGCATGCTACTTTTCCGGTAATTGCCGGAAATCCGATTTCAAAATCCGGTAAAGTCAAATTTATTCCGGTGAAGTTGAAACATTTCCGCAAAAACGATCCGTGTGAATATCGCGCAACGCGACCGGGCGCCGGTCTCAATGAAGCCAGCGCACAGTAGTGTTGTTTTCACCAGTTTGGAGGTGTGTTGAATGGTGGTGGGGGGAGGCTAAAATGGGATTTTTAACAAGATCACAACACTATTACAGCCCTGAAAATGATGCCCAGAATGCACCAGATTGCACAGATTTCAACCGTTTTTTGAAAAAAATTCCGGGGGGGCATGCCCCCGGACCCCTCTAGTGGGCTCGCCTGCTTCGCAGGCTCAGGTTTGTGGCTTCGCCACTGGCACTGCGCGCTTCTTTCAGGTAAAACCATTTTTGGTCTGTAGCATTCCTGTTTGTTTTTCAAGCCCATGAAACCAGGCGATGGTGTACCTCAAATTGTATGGCAAAGTTGAAAATAAAGAACCCATCACACATACATGTACTTTAATTTCAATCCACCCAATAGTTTTTGAGAAAATGGGTTTACAAGATTTAGCTCTGGAAATGTGAAATTGTGTAAGTATATATTCATGTGTGTGAGTGAGGGTGTGGGAGTTGAATGTGTATGAGTGGAGAGAGAGAGAGAGAGAGAGAGAGAGAGAGAGAGAGAGAGAGAGAGAGAGAGAGAGAGAGAGAGAGAGAGAGAGAGAGAGAGAGAGAGAGAGAGAGAGAGAAAACAATGAAAACAACATTCTTGTTACTGATTACAAACCATGATATGAATTTCTATGTGTGTATGAAAGAGAACTCAAAAAATAATAATAAAATCCAGAAAGACCAGAATATCTGGTGTAAACCAGAAAGCAGTGTAAAGAAGAAGGCACTAAAAAGAAAAGTAAATACAATTATAAACAACATGCCTTCTAAGTCACACATGACATAATACAAAGCATAAACCAATGAATGTATCATTTGTCAAAATAATCATGACAAATATAGACAAGTAACAAGTTAGCCGAAATCCTGCAGACACAGCATTCTCTGAAAGAGAATCTACAGTGAGTTAAACAACTCCACAACAGCTAATGTCAAGGGAAGTAACCAACATCTTCCCTTGGGCCTAAGCCTTGCATAGGAAAATGCTTTACATAAATTAACCAACTGCATGAACCGCAACTGCAAAATAATAGTTATTATTAAGCATGTTCATCGCCATGAAGACACATCTTCATCGAGTTGAATAATAACGACAAGAATAAGAAAGATAACTCAGGCATGGGGTAAGCGAGCGCTCCCATGCTTCAAAATGAAGCGACAACAGTCTAGTACTTTACAGGAAAGCGCGACTAAATCATTCCCAGGGCCAGCCAAGCTCGCCTCAGCAACACATGTGAAAGTAATTAACTCGCTCGGTACCGGAGTTTTGCTAAGGAATAGAGTAAAACTCCGATCCGGCTGCACAAAAGTGGTCAGCTTAAAATGACCTACTTTCTCTGCTCAAGACACGGGCTATCCGTACTGTATCTCCTCTCGTACACTTACAAGGTTTTTATGGGGAAAATAAGAGATACCAAGAAAAAATGTATGTGCACTGCACTTTTCTCCACATGTGTATACAAGTATTATGGACTCTAGATTGAATGTGACTGTTATGACAATATTGGGCAGGTGCTTACAGTGCTCCAGCAGTAGCAGCACTCATGACAGCCGCCACTATGTGCTATGTCAACTGGAACGCAACTCTTTACATTTACGGTAGGTTTTTATTTTTTGTATTTCGATGAAGTACACCAATTAAAAGACCGGCACGGTTGGCCTAGTGGTAAGGCGTCCGCCCCGTGATCGGGAGGTCGTGGGTTCGAACCCCCGGGTCATACCTAAGACTTTAAAATTGGCAATCTAGTGGCTGCTCCGCCTGGCGTCTGGCATTATGGGGTTAGTGCTGGGACTGGTTGGTCCGGTGTCAGAATAATGTGACTGGGTGAGACATGAAGCCTGTGCTGCGACTTCTGTCTTGTGTGTGGCGCACGTTATATGTCAAAGCAGCACCGCCCTGATATGGCCCTTCGTGGTCGGCTGGGCGTTAAGCAAACAAACAAACAAACCAATTAAAAGTCGTGAACGACCTTCACATGCAGTCGACACGCGGTGATACAATCAAAACCGATGTTACTAAAAAAAGAATGGGTAATTCTGGGAAATCGTTCACTGGAAGTACTCGATAATTATGCAACCCTTGAATAAAATTAATGTGATCTTTAATATATCACTCAAAACCTTTGGAATGAATTAAAATGAAGAAAATAAAGAACAAGTCGCGTAAGGCGAAATTACTACATTTAGTCAAGCTGTGGAACTCACAGAATGAAACTGAATGCACTGCATGTTTTCACAATGACTGTAGTCCGCCGCTTGTGCAAAACGGAGTGACACTGACGAGCCTGTTTAGCGCGGTAGTGGTTTCGCTGTGCTGCATAGCTCGCTTTTCTGTGCCTCTCTTCGTTTTAACTTTCTGAGCGTGTTTTTAATCCAAACATATCATATCTATATGTTTTTGGAATCAGGAACTGACAAGGAATAAGATGAAATTGTTTTTAAATCGATTTCAAAAATTTAATTTTGATCATAATTTTTACATTTTTAGTTTGCAGAGATTGTTTTTAATCCAAATAAAACATATTTATATGTTTTTAAAATCAGGAAATGATGTAAAATAAGATGAACGTAAATTTGGATCGTTTTATATGTAAAAAAAAAATTAATTTCAATTTTCAGATTTTTAATGACCAAAGTCATTAATCAATTTTTAAGCCACCAAGCTGAAATGCAATACCGAAGTCCGGCCTTTGTCGAAGATTGCTTTACAAAAATATCAATCAATTTGATTGAAAAATGAGGGTGTGACAGTGCCGCCTCAACTTTTACAAAAAGCCGGATATGACGTCATCAAAGACATATATCGAAAAAATGAAAACAAATGTCTGGGGATATCATACCCAGGAACTCTCATGTAAAATTTCCTCAAGATCGGTCTTGTAGTTTACTCTGAATCGCTTTACACACACACACACACACACACACACACACACACACACACACACACACACACACACACACACACACACACATACACCACGACCCTCGTCTAGTCTCGATTCCCCCTCTATGTTAAAACATTTTGTCAAAACTTGATTAAATGTAAAAAATGAACATTCAAAGGACAGTTGAAAAGTGTTCTTCGAACCAGTGACCGCCAATCGAACGACTTTTCTGTCGGGCGCTCTACCGATTGAGCTAAACCGGCTTACTGTGTTATGGGAAAAAAAGAGAAATATTAACTTCGAATATCACACGTGAGTTCTCGAGCATGGGTGTCAGTATCGACTCGTAGGTTTCCGAGTTTCGTAGTTGTGTAATGTACGCTCTGACGACCTCAATGTTCGAGGTAAGTTAAGTTGATTACTGACCCTATGCTCCCGCATTTAATTTCAAGTGTGACCGATATTATGTTGGCAGACCAGCTCAGAAATGCATTGACCAATCGCCGAAAGGCGCTGATGTCATTTCATGAAAGGATTTCCTTACCCAGAATTCCAAACTGTTTTGGAGATTTTGAAGATTTCGTTCAGGACGATGACGCCCTATGGCCGGTTCGTTATATAAAGGGAAGCAAGCGGTTAAAAACGGGCGTCGACAGAGGCAATGAAGGAAAATACTAACTTACACAATCATAAACCTATGGTTTAGTGCATACGTACATCATCATCCTCATCATCGTCATTATCATCATCATCGTCGTCGTGATCGTCCTCGTTCTCGTTGTCATCATCACCATCATCATCACCATCAGTTCCCTAGCTGACTGATACGGTCGACGCGGGGACGTGAGGGCGGAAACTCTTCTCCAGGCTGTTCCATTTGGGGATGTCAACAGAAGGTAAGGACAGTTCATCTGTATCCATTCTTTGACGTTGTCGGATGCGCTATGTCATTGTCTCCCGTGTCTGCGTCCTCCGACGACGGTGCCCTATGGAATGGTTTTGGAGAGGGTCGCATGCCTCGTGACGCGACCAAACCACACCAACTTACCAGCAGAGGTTCTTGCAGACCCACGATGCGCTTGACCAAGCTTCGTACCAAGTCATTGGTCTTGTGCTTCCTGTATGATATGCGTAGCACTTATCTCAGGCACTTGGTCTCAAATGCCTGGATTCTTCTTTTGTTGCAAGTCAGCAGTGCGAACGATGTTCAGTTGAGTTCGGTCCCTTGAGACAACAGTTCGTTGTGGGAGAGGGGGATGGTTCTGATTTGATTGTTCTTTCTACTGACGTGCGGAACATGTTTTGTTTTAGCAGTTCTGATTTTTTGTCAATTTTAACGCGGGAACCTTGATTTTGCGAATTTGATTTTGGGGGTGTCTGTATTGTAGGTTCCACTGTATAGACACCACCTTATGTAAACCCAATCTGTTTTCTGAATAAGGTAGGAGAATGAATGGCCTTTTCAGTCATATAATTGGTTTAACAATAAACGGCCTCATCAGAAAGATCTGCCATCAAACGCATCTGTCTAGTTTTTTTATGACGGGTATAGTATATATTGAAAAGTTAAACAAAAGTTCTGGGGTTGGGAGGAAAATAAAAGAACCAGATGGAAAACCGAAAACTCTGATTTTGTTGACGCCTAAATACGCAATAAAGCTGTGCAAAATAAACCTTTTCTTCAAAGATAATTAATGAGAATTTCTTTTAGTATGTAACAGTCAGTGCATGTGACTATTCTAATTATTGTCGATATTTTAAAAGCAAAGTTACGTTTTGTTGGGTCAATTTTTGGGCCTACTTTTTAGCGGCTGTTACATGTCACGAGCGAAAACACACCTTCAATCGAAACAAATTGACAGATAGCATAGTCAAACGGTTTTGTTTTTTATGGCGTAGACACTGGTATGACTTGTTTTTTCTTGAGGCACAAAACGTTTCGGTATATTTGTTTGCACAGTTTAGTAATTCAGCCAAACCAAGCACTTCCACAGGCTCCCATTATTACTTCCAGGCGCCCTAGGAATGGTGTGGAGCGTGGTGTGGGCAGTCATGATCTACGACACACCGGAGGCCCACCCCTCCCTGTCCAAGGCACAGCTCGACTTTCACCGTAAACACGGGGCTGATGTGCAGCTAAGCTCGGCGAAAGTGGTAGGACAACACGCAGATCTATGCAAACACATAATTATTCACACAGACAGACGAACACGCAGTGTGAGAACAGATCATTTGATCAATGTCAGAGTTGAGTGGGGCAGCAGAAACACGAAAATACCCAGCATGCATCCGAAAAAGGAACATGATTGCTTAACTTGTGAAGAAAAAAATAAACGTAAAAGCCCACTGTTAGTAGAAGTTGCAGTCTATGAACGCAGAAGAAGAAGAAGAAGAAGAAGAAGAAGACGAAAAAGAAGAAGTAATTAAGAATTATTTAAAACTGAATTCAGCCACATATGCGTTGAAGTCGTACGTATTAGTGGACTTGTTACACTTTTCAGTATGGTGTCTTTGCCATGGATTCTTGATACAAACCTATTGTGGTACCATATTAGCCATATCAAACTAAGTTAAGGAACAACAAGACATTTACACAAAAGAGACAAAAATGCTTCACATTCCAATTCAGGAAAATCGGATCGGGTTTGAATTTTGTATAGCTGGTAATTTAAGAAGACATTTGACTTTATATTGAGACGTTTCATCTGGAGTATTTCGTATTTTTTGATTGGCGTTTTTCATATTGTATCTACGTTTGCCCTTTTTCACAAAGACTACACACCGGACTTGTTCACGAGAAACGTCCTCCAAACAATTTGTTTCTGTTTGATTCCTGGGTTTAGCAGCGCAGCATTCCATGGCGCCATATTGTGACGTCATCATCGGTGTGGTCGGTGTTCACGGGATTTTTCGTTCATTCATATGTCTACGCCATGCTGGTAGTCCAACAGCCTCAGTACTTTTTGGACTCCTTCAACATCAACATTGCTGATGTGAGTAATATTTCGGAAAAAATGTTGGTATTTATAGATTCCTTCCCTTGTTAACTGTGTTATGAATCTCCACAGATCTGACAAGACTTTTTACATGGGATACGAGCATCCGTCCTCTTTAACATAAATCAAAACTCGAGAGCCTTGCTGCTTGTATATGTAGATTGAGTGTAATGTTTTGAATAAGGTTTTGACAGACACAAATTTCAATCCGCCAACTTAACTGAGCACACAATTCTCACTTAGCACAGAGAGCAGCCAGGCTGTTGAGTTTTGGTAAAATGCTGACGACAATCCCTCTCGTCGGTCTTAGTATCAATCATGTGCTCGCTCACCACTTTGAGGTCCTGCCCTCAGGACGTCGCCTCCGCACTCCCAGATTCCGCACGCTCAGAACTAAGAACAGTTTTATTCCAAAGTCAATTGGCTTTTTAAATACCTAAGTTAATTAAAACTAGTATGTGTACCGGTGAACATATGCACTGATTTCTGTGATGAATGAATGTGATAACCCTCGAATGACTAGTCCTGTGATAAATATTGTTCAATGACATATCTAGTCCTGTGATAATGATAGTTTTTAGCGTTAAACTTTTAACCTATTTGGAATCATGTTACTATTCCTGTTAGTGTACATATGCGTGCGCGAGTGTAGTATGCTTCGTATGGTATTTTTATCTGTTGTCTTATTATTTGTTTTGTCTTTTAATGTGCACCACACTGAAATTTCTCTGTATGAGATAATAAAGTATTCGTATTCGTATTCGTATTGTTATGTTTCTCTGCACTTAGATCAGACAACTGAATATGACCCCTCACAGCCATCTGAATCAGAATCATGTCCTTTGGGGCACACTTAGATCGAACGACTGATGACAATCCACGTCAGTCTTAAAGCCGAACATCCGTCTCTAGGAGAACAAGCCTTGTTACTCGTACAGTAGAAGGTGACAGAGCTAAATTTAGCGTGTCCAGCACGAGAAAGTTACTCCTGGAGACGGATGTTCAGCTTTGAGACCGACGAGGATTGTCATCAGTTGTCCGATGTATTTGTTTGTTCGTTCATGGGCTGAAACTCCCACAACTTGTACGTGTATGACCGTTTTTACCCCGCCATTTAGGCAGCCATACGCCGCTTTCGGGGGAAGCATGCTGGGTATTTTCGTGTTTCTATAACCCACCGAACTCTGACATGGATTACAGGATCTTTTTTTGTGCGCACTTGGTCTTGTGCTTGCGTGTACACACGCAGGGGGTTAAGTCACTAGCAAGGCGCACATTAGTTGACCTGGGAGATTAAAAAAAATCTCCACCCTTAACCAACCAGGCGCCCGCGGCGTTTGAGCTCACGACCTTCCGTTTAGGAGGCCGATGTCTTATCCACTAGGCCACTGGACGAAGTGACGACAATCCCCCGGGTCGATCTTAATCCTAATCATGTTCTTTTTTGTCCATACTTAGATCGGACTATTGACGACACTCCCACATGTCGGTCTGAGCATTATGTGTGTGCTTGGCGGGGTTCTCTCTGATCGTCTTCTCAAGTCTGGCCTTCCTCTCACTTTCACAAGGAAACTTCTCTTCACAACGGGTAGGAATGTTACACCTCTCACCGAATACCTATCATCAAGTGCAAGGTTATCAATTTATATCATACAAGGCCTGTGTCCATCTGTCTGTCCAGTGCACTTTTAGTCTCTTATAGTGGGCCAATTCGACTGAAATTTGGAAAGAGACGTGCCATTGCTATGGCAACTCTGTAGTGAAAATATCTAACCCTTGGTGAAAAAAGCACTGATTTTTCGTTAATGTTGCGAACTGTTGCTTTGATCCGTTCTTGGAGGGAGTCCGGAAGGGCGGGACTTTTTTTCTCTCAGAATAACAACAACAATTGTCAACGCAAAAAAAGGAAGTGCAGCAAATAAATGGCCTAGCAGAAACATAGTAACCTTACAAATAGCCTAGCAGAAACATAGTAACCTTACAAATAAGGAAAAACAATTCTAGCTGTGATCCTTTTCAGCAGTTTTTCTATAACCTTTTTTCGGCTTCATTCTCAGTATATATTTGCCATGATGAAAATAAGCAGGAGAACCCTGAACAAAAATGGGAATTATTAAAAATAAAAATAAACGAGGAAACGATCCGATTCAGTAAGCAACGTGCAGTTTTCAATAAAAATAAGCAGATTGACACGTACAACAAACTTGAATCTTGTGAATCCGATCTTGCTAGGGAACCTGATAACGTCACTTTACTAAGAAAACGTGAAGAACTTAAAATTCACCTTGAAATTCATGAACAAGAGCGATTGAAGAGCGCACAAACGAGATCTCGAATTAAATGGATTGAGGAGGGGGAAAAGAACACCAAGTTTTTCCTCAATCTAGAAAAAGTACGGGCAAATGCAAAACTATTTCCGAATATTGAATTGGAGAATGGAGACAAGATACATGACCAATTTGAAATTTTAAGAACACAAAAAGAATACTATGCAAACCTCTATAGCCGTGAAATAAACATACCTGATTCGGTTGTATCTAACAATGTTGATAACTTCCTTGGCGAGTGCGAACTTCCTAAATTAAGTGAAGACGAAATGCAACAATGTGAAGGTATAATTACCATTGAAGAAGCCTCCAATGCTCTTAGGATGATGAAAAACCGGTCTTCGCCCGGTCTGGATGGTCTGACTACTGAATTTGTTAAAATATTTTGGTGTAAACTGAAGGATGTAATTGTGCAATCCTTGAATTACTCTTTTGATCATGGTTCTTTGTCCTACACCCAAAGGGCAGCAGTATTAACCTTATTGCATAAGGGAAAAGATCTGCCAAAAAAACAAACTTACAAACTGGCGACCCATCTCACTGACAAACACTGATTACAAAATTTTAGCCAAGTCTCTTGCAAATCGACTGAGCAAAGTAATAAATAAAGTGGTCAATGAGGACCAGGTCGGTTATATGAAAGGAAGGCATGTCTCATCCACTATAAGAACTATAGACGATGTGATTGAATATTGCAGAATTAATAGGAAACCTGGGATTTTATTAGCCTTGGATTTTCAAAAGGCATTCGACAGTATATCCAAAAAATATATGATTTGTGCATTTCGTAAATTTGGCTTTGGAACAGATTTTATACAATGGGTAAATGTGTTGTTTAATGAAACCAGAAGTTGTATTGTGTACAATGGGTGGCTGTCGGAAAACTTTGATGTAAAATGTGGCATTAGACAAGAATGTCCGTTCTCACCGATGGCATTTATCATTGGTCTGGAATTTCTGGCTATACGATTTAGGCAGAGCAATGAAGTAAAAGGCCTTAATGTAACTTGTAGAAATATTTTAAAAATTCTATTATACGCCGATGATATCACTTTGTTTTTGAAAGACGCGGATGACGTTACAATGGTTCTACAGATTATAGACGTATTTTCGGAGGTGTCAGGCTTGTGCTTGAATAAGCTAAAGTCTGAAGCAATGGGAATTGGATCAAGTAAAAATATCAATTTTAATTTTGAGGTAAAATGTGTTCGGCAGATTAAAATATTAGGAGTAAACTTTAACAGCGAGAAAAGCGCATCCGAAATTGAACTAAACTGGTCAAGTAAAATTGATAAAATTAAGCAAAGCATCTTCACTTGGGAAAAAAGGAACCTGGGCATTCCTGGAAAAAAAATTGCATTATCAAAACTTTTCTGCTCTCGCAGTTAGTTTATTTAATGCAATCTATTTGTATCCCTGACAAAGTGCTGCAGGAAATAAACACAATATTATATCGTTTTTTTGTGGAGGAAAAAAGACTAATAAAAAAGCATTTAAAAAAGTAAAAAGAGTTGTTTTAAATAGCAGTACCGAAAAGGGTGGTATTGATATGATAGACGTCAAAACGATACAAAACTCCTTCTTATGTCAATGGTTAAGCAAACTCTCATCTGGCAACCTTTCATGCAAATGGACATGGATCCCAAACAAATATTTTGAAGGGTTCGGTTGTGGCTTTGCCTGCTTTACTACAGCTATTCGACCGTCTAAGTTTAAGGGAATTGGAAGAATAAAATCAATATTTTGGACAGCTGTTGCTCGAACATGGTTAGAACATAATACAATTTCTCAGAACGACTGCGTGCAAGACAACTGCTTATGGAACAATCCAAGTATAAGTTATCAAAATAACGTTCTGTATTATGAGAACTGGGCCCGGCCAGGCATTACGTATGTAGGAGACATGTTAGGTAATCACGGTATCAAGTCCTATCCCGCTATCCAAGCAAGTGTTTACGCTTCACCTGGCCTCTACTTGGAATATATTGTAGTTCGATCAGCAGTATCTGAATATATTAAGAAAAGCAATTATGATCCTAACCAACCTGTATTGAATAGACAAAACAATCTACTTTTCAATAAAACGAGTATTAAAAGTGCCAGGCAATTCCGTGAATATATTGTTGAAGAAAAGTACACTACCCCGAGATCTATCAACTTCTGGCGTGATATGTTTGGCATTAATGTCGACCAGTCACATTGGAACCTGGCCAAAAGTGTAACCCAAGAATCCAGATTAAGAGAGCTGCACTGGAAAATATTACACACGATTTATCCAACAAAATGTTCTTCTGTATAAAATTGGAATACGAGATAGTGTGAGATGCCCCTTCTGTCCAACCGAAATAGATTACGTTGAACATTTTTTTGTTAATTGTAAGAAAATACAAGTCGCGTAAGGCGAAAATACAACATTTAGTCAAGTAGCTGTCGAACTCACAGAATGAAACTAAACGCAATGCAACGCAGCAAGACCGTATACTCGTAACATCGTCAGTCCACCGCTCACGGCAAAGGCAGTGAAATTGACAAGAAGAGCGGGGTATTCGTTGCGCTGAGAACGATAGCACGCTTTTCTGTACCTCTCTTCGTTTTAACTTTCTGAGCGTGTTTTTAATCCAAACATATCATATCTATATGTTTTTGGAATCAGGAACCGACAAGGAATAAGATTAAAGTGTTTTTAAATTGATTTCGACAATTTAATTTTGATAATAATTTTTATATATTTAATTTTCAGAGCTTGGTTTTAATCCAAATATAACATATTTATATGTTTTTGGAATCAGCAAATGATGGAGAATAAGATGAACGTAAATTTGGATCGTTTTATAAAAGAAATATTTTTTTTACAATTTTCCGATTTTTAATGACCAAAGTCATTAATTAATTTTTAAGCCACCACGCTGAAATGCAATACCGAAGTCCGGGCTTTGTCGAACAATACTTGACCAAAATTTCAACCAATTTGGTTGAAAAATGAGGGCGTGACAGTGCCGCCTCAACTTTCACGAAAAGCCGGATATGACGTCATCAAAGACATTTATCAAAAAAATGAAAAAAGCGTATGGGGATATCATACCCAGGAACTTTCATGTCAAATTTCATAAAGATCGGTCCAGTAGTTTGGTCTGAATCGCTCTACACGCACGCACACACACACACACACACACACACACACACACACACACACACACACACACACACACACACACACACACACATACACACACATACACCACGACCCTCGTCTCGATTCCCCCCTCGATGTTAAAACATTTAGTCATAACTTGACTAAATGTAAAAAGTGCTATGGAGATACATGTACGTTGAACAAATTATTTATGAGAAATATAAAATAAGAATAGTCTTTGGAGTAGAACATATTTTGTGTGGTTATATTAATGGTGCTGACTCAATAAAATGCAAATATATAAATCACTTGATTTTGATAGGAAAGATGTGCATAAGCAAATATAGATACGGAACTCCCACTGATATTATAATAATGTTTGACAAAGAGAAACAAATACGAAACGTAGAATAGTGTATCATATGTACTTCTTTTCTGGCTTCCCTCACCGCCCCCTCTTTCTTTCGTTTCGCTAAAAGGAGAACGGCACCGGGGTAAAGGCGGAACTTACATTGTTACACTAAACACCACTTGTATGAAAAGAGAACTGTTACTAAGAAAACTTTAGCACGCTTACAATTTGCTTTTCCTCTTATTTATTGTGATTGTTACTATGTTAACTCCATTATGACACCGCCACAAACAACACCTAAGTCAACCCAAACACAGACATATGTAAAACAATAACCAACATTAAAGATGCAAGATTTTGTCCATTGTAGAAAACCACACACAATTGATAAATTTATAAAACGCCAATGAAGAAGGACGCTCAGCTGTAGAGAGAAAGAAAGAAAGAAGAAAAAAAAGGGAAAAAAACCACAAAAAAACTTAGGGTTTCATTCTTTTCATTTATTTTTCAGCTTGAAGCGGACTGCATGCAACTGAGGCAAAAAAAACAACAACAAAAAAACAACTTTTTTCGGCTTCATTCTCAGTATATATTTGCCATGATTTTTGTTTTAATCTATACAGTCAATGCTGACGTCATGAGACCGCTTATTGTAAAAGGAAAACTCAGTAATATGACTGGAAAGACCATCCATTCCCGTACAAGCATGCCATCATGTCACTATTAGACACGATAGATGAACAAAGCTGACTGTTTTGGATACATATTTGATTGTTCTTTCCAATGACATGCAAAACGTGTTCCCTTTTAACTGTTTTAACATAACATTGGTATTGTGTTGTATAACTGTATATACGCACCCATGTTTCTCATGTCATTGACAGGTAAACTGACGGAAGGCCTGTGTCTCATCGGACTGTTCTTCACAAGTGATTGGCGTGCGGCTGTCAGTCTCATCACTGTTGGCGTCACCGTCGGTGGTTTGGCTGAATCAGGTAGATTTTGATTGTATAGTTGAAAGGCACATTCTTTCTGGTTGAACCACCACATTTTTTTCAGCTTTTACTAAGGGTAAGAGCGGTCTTCTATATACTGGTGAAGGTATGTTAATTTTTCAGCAAGGAGCCTCGATCTGACCAATTTTTCCCAGGTCATTAGAAGAAGTAAAGAGGACAATATTATAAAATTTCAACGAAAGTACACGATCATATCACAAATATAAGCATTACAAGAGATACATTGCTTTACATTTTGTTGTTTATTTTTGACTAAAGTCTTAGTTATAATGGACAAACTGGAACCAGCTTCTTGCATTAATGTATCCTCAATTTTTTTGCCAGCGTAATATTTTGGTTAGTGGAAAACATGCAACAGACGGTTTTGTCAGAAACTGTTTTTTTATATTTGATAACAAAAACAACACCACAAAAAGCGATACATAGGTTATACACCCTGACCTGGACAACTTTGACATTTTCTCTTGGACCCATTTCCGGGTGGGGATAGCCAAAGACTCGGGAATACCCGATAATGATCACTAGGGAATATATCCAAGTTATCCAGGACTTGGAGGTGTGTAACCTACGTGTCTTTCTCTCTTTGTGACAATCTGCGTCTGTGTTTGTACAGGTTACCACCCCCTCCCAGCAGACCTTGCCCCGCAGTTTGCCGGTGTCATCGCTGGCTTTGTGTCTATGGGAGCAATAGGCTCCTTTGTCAGTACTCTTACGGCTTCCTTCGTGAGCGGGAAAAGCAAAGTAAGTTACAGTCGAATCAGCCCTGGAGACCGCCTCCCCAGAACCTCATGCCTACAACGACAATCCCAAAGTATCTCCGACGATATTTTTTCTACATACAATTCACGTTTTCATAGTGACCACCTGTGTAAAATGACCATGTTTGGTCAGTCAATAGATTAAAACCAATTTAACACATAGGGTTTTGTGCAATGATTGTAAATACGCGAGACAACTTCACAAAACTGATTTTTTTCTCAAGTTTTGACCAAATGTTTTCAGATAAACTGGGAATCGGAATGAGGGTGGTGGTGTATGTATGTGTGTGCGGTCGCAGCGATTCCTAGAAAACTACCCTCCAGATGTTTATGTAACTTTGCGTGTGCGTTTTTCAAGATAATATCCCCAGACGTGTTTTTACCATTTTTTTATGACTGGCTTTTCACAAAAATTGAGGCGGTACCGTGGCGACAGCATTTTTGTTAATCAAATTAATTTAAACTTTGGTGAAACGATCTTTGACTCAATCTGGACTACGAGATTGCATTTCAGCTGGGAAGCTTAAAATTTAAATGAGTAGTTTGTTAATTACATTTGTGATTCTAATAGAATTTTCTCTTCCAGAATTAAAAATATTGGCAATGTATCATTTATTTTTTCCTTAATACAATAATATGTATAGGTTACAACACTCGTGGTTTTTTATATGGCTTGTATTTCAGTCAAGACCCAGCGGATGAATATCATCGGGAGACACGAGCCTCTGGCGAGTGGCTCTCGATTGATATTCCCGCTGGGTCTTGACTGAAATACAAGCCATATAAAAAACCACGAGTGTTGTAATCTGTATATCCCATTCTACCATCAAACACAAAGTGTAGACTACTAGCGGCACTGTTGCGATCTGTGCAGGGTAAAACAGTGTTGCCAGCGAGACTTAGCCCTTTTGCAACCTTAAACTAAGTGACCGTCGCTGAAAAAATAAAACGAATGAGTGCATCGATAAGTACGCGGTAACACTACTTTCAGACCATTTAAAAGCTTTAAGTAAAGGTTCATAAGTTGCAAGAAAGTAATGAAGTCGTATAGAAATTAATTTAGTTGAAGCGCACAATTCTTTTGTTTTGCGTTTCAGGTCGGCAGAACGGGCAAAACGGGTTTGGGACCCATTTGGCTTACTCGATTCAGAATCGATTCCACGTTGTTTTTCTCGAACGTGTGTAATTAGGCTTATTGACAGAGAAGCAAATTTTAGGAAACAAATATGTAGGTTTAGATTTAACCATTTGCTCCCTATTTGAAATGTATCTACGTGATAAACTGTTTTGCGAGTGTGTTTGCATGGATGAACTTAAACTGGTATGGGTGTGAGGAAAACGCGACCGACACGTCTGTCACCGCCGATTGATTGCATTTTGAAGGAATATGACTGGATTACGGAAAAATACACACATGTTAAGTTCTTGGATACCTTCATCGCCAATGTGGACTTACTGCAGAGCCAGGCAAAAGAGTAGACTTGCTCGCAAAACACGTGAAACAGATCGATGTTTGATAGCGAAGCCCAACCGTGCCAGGTAAAGGACGCTTCTCGGTCTCGCTGCGCATGTCACCAGTGACAGTGTTGTTGCTTTGAGTTTGACTAACAAACTCGTAACTGTCACTTAAAACATGAGCCAAATGTGTATTGATTGTGTGATTAGTCTATGTGACAGGGCTTCTATTATCTGTGCTCCCTAGCTTCTGTCAGTTCCCACACCGACACTGCCAGAGAAACTGAAGACGCACACCAAAACACACTACCGACAGATTCTCAAAAGTCGTCTGCTAACGATGCAAGGGAGGGTACTCGTGTTTTTGTTTTGGTTCGCTAGCATCTGGTTATCTTGTAAGTTGAATGTTCGTTTTTTTCGACCTGCATTGCTTTCATAATGAAAGAAACGTTTGCTTATTGCATCTCATACATCAGATCAGTTCTGAGATTCATTTTTGCGTGCAACTGATATGGTTTTCTGAGCCGTGCAATACGATTTTGGAACTTCATACAAATGTGTCACATTGTTCGGCGCGAGGTCAAAGGTCGGGAGGAAAGTAGTTCTTTGCCCAAATCGGAATCTGCACTATCATATATTTTTTGGAGTCCATGATGTATTTATTGAGCTATAAAAATACAACATATATACCCATACTGAAGTAACAGAGACAAAGAAGGGAGGTCATGGGATATATATCCCATGACCTCCCTTCTTTGTCTCTGTAAATGTACTCTAGGTATATTTCTTGTATTTCCATTGTTCTCTTGTTACATCTATGATGCAACTATTGCACTCTTATAACACATACAATAGAGGATAAATAAGGGTGCACGAAATACATCATAGCTGGCTCTACTTTCTGTCGTCCTTGACATTCCAAAATGCACATGTACCTATAGACCGGATGTGCAAGGGGTAACCACGCTTTTGAGAACTTGCGCGAGAGTCGTTCAGTGTTATAGCTGAGTTTTAGTCTCGACCTGCCGAGACTATCATCGTAGCGTCATAGATTTCATGACATCTGTCGTCCATCGCGTCATATTAAGGGGACGTAATCTGTTATGTTTCCTTCTATTCGCTGTTCTATTTCTCTCTTGTGATCAACATGACAAGCCGTATGTGTTTGAGTGTGTGTGCTCGTGCTCTCAACTAAAACAAAAGTCAAACTAGCAATCGTTAAAAACCCAGTCCGTCCGTCCAGCACTGCTATGTTCAGACTATGCTCATGTGAAGTTACAGCGTGCCCGGTACACACGCCCTTATCGGTACATCATCGACTACGAGTGTTCTCTGGACAAGCTGTTTGATGCATTTTGCGAGTATTTCTAGCTCTTCTGCGGTGCAGTAGGCCCTATAGACGATGAAGGTGTCCAAGAACTCAGGAGATGCGTGAGTAACCACTAGGTATTCAGTCAAATCCGTGTAAGAGGCTTTCAACTGACGGGGACAACCAAGCCACCATTATGCACCGACTTGACATAGATCAACAGACGTGCCTTTAGAATAAGGTATGTGCAGAGGTGCCTCATCTGAACAGACAACTAAAGCTTGATGTTTCCGTCACACTTTGTCTTTTAGATCTTCATGGGATATACAGGTCACAACACTCGTGATTTTTTATATGGCTTGTATTTCAGTCAAGACCCAGCGGGAATATCAAAGGGACTCCCTTGATATTCATCCGCTGGGTCTTGACTGAAATACAAGCCATATAAAAAACCACTCATGTTGTAACCTCTACATATAGCTATTCTGATGGACACGTGGGGGAATTCGGGGACTGTGATTGGATGGTCTCACACATATCTTTTCCGATCATCAAAGCATAATGCTACGGAAGTCGGCCATTTTTGCCAATATCCAAAAGCATATTGGCAATAACAAAGACGCATGGTTCCGGTTTACCCATCTGTACCACACGATGTTTCAATCGACAACAGCATACACTGACAACTTGAAATTCTTCTCGGAAATGTTTTTCAGCTTTACAAATGTCGATAGCATACCCTTTTCTGCTAACTTCTCGATGAAACAGGACTAAACCAACTATTTTCTGTCCCTAAACACCACAAAATGCCCAAAGTCGAAAGATGTAGTTCAAACAGGGGGGTAAAACGGAACAGCCGTTTTTGTGTGCCTGTGTGAGCTCAGTTGCCGACTGAGACAAACTTTCGCATTCGGTTTTTCTTACCTCGTAACTTAACACTGAATACCCCACTTCCCCTCTGAAGTATTGATGATCGACCCATGGCACTAACATTCATGTAGTCGTTTATAACTGAGGTTGAAAAATTCGCTTCATGACGAGACAAGTATAAATGCCATTCATTCAAAATAAAAACTTCGCTGCCGTCTGCTCGCGTTGTACGGATTAGCTGTTCTCTTCTCCTACCCTTGTTGCATCCTAGTTCTTCAGTTGTTTCTAGTTTTCCGTTGATGTTGTGTTTTGGTCTTCTTCATAAGTAGTCTTGTTCAAAATTAAAAAAACTCAAACTTCTTTTTGTTGCATACGAATGAACTTATAAAAAGCTGTTTAATAGCTGTGTTGTCAAATCGAGGTTTTTTTCCAAAGTCAGTGTGGCGCCTGCGCAAAACTAATGCACATAAGAAACGGCGTCTGCTATCAAACCGTGAGATCAACGCATCGACGCAAAAACTGTCATTTTGTAAGTTTGGAACAACAAATCAAGGTCAGAACAGCTATATAATCGCTATTGTGTTTTCAGCGTAGCAATAGGGTCCGATATTTAGACTCGAACAAGTATAATGCGACTCGTCTTCGACTCGTCGGCATTATACTTGTCTCGTCTAAATATCGGACCCTATTGCTACGCTGAAAACACAATAGCTGTTAATGTTGTGTTTGGATTCAAAACGTGCTTAAAATGAAGAAAATAATGCACATTTGGTTCATTTGGCTTGTTTTTTCCAAGACAATGTGTCAGCGCTTTCTCGAGGGTTTCGGCCGCCTATAAATGATTTACTATTCTTGGTGAAATAAATGTAGTACATTTATGTAGGGCCCCCAGATTGACTAAATGTATTGATATAGCTTTATGCGACTTTATTTATTTATGTATCCAGTCGTAAAACTTCAGCCCTTAACCACTTTTCCGGTTGCACAATACCAGTTATTCTCCTCTTGTCTGTCTTTCACGTGTGCTTTCTGTTCAGTTTTCAACATTGAATCTCATTCCAGTGGTTCTCAGTTCTTGTCAGTTTAATGGATTTCGGTTGAGTAAAAAGACATTCGTTCGTCGTCTCCAGGCAATAGGAGACTGGCAGCAGCTGTTCCTGGTATCGGGAGTACTGGACATCCTGGCCGTTGTGATGTTTGACGTCATGGCCAACGCTGACCTTCAACCCTGGGCCTCAGGGAGCTCCGATCCTCCAAGATCAGAATCAGAGAGACTTCTTCCAGATTCCGATCCTTCAATTAGCAAAACCTCAGCAGACAGACTTCTTCCAGAATGTTCTGACAGGAATGCAGAGAACTCGGTCTGCTTTCCAGGGCTGTTATACAGTGAATGTATTTTGAGTGACAATGTCGACACAATGCGGTTGATAGAGAGTGAAGAGTTTGCAGAGGGACATGGCGATGTGGTTGGTTATGGTACGTGCACACCGTCAAAAGGAATGCTCGTAAAGGAGAAAGACAAATGATGCGATGATAATCAGGGTTATGCTTTATCAATGATTTAATTGATCCTCGTTATCATCGTCAATATAATGAGCAGCAACAGAAACAGCATCAACAACTGAAATATCTGTTCAGCAATGACATTTCTTTTGCCCACACCTTCCTACGTCATTGTTTCTACTTTGAAACACTAAATAGGCCTCCATGTTTGACAGATATGTTATTGCAATAGTGATGTGCGATAAGATTTTCCTTTTTCGGAAAATAATCAGACAATGACCGGTGTTACTGGTCGTATCTTGTATACCATTGTTGTGTTTTTTTGTGTGCATATACTCACCTAGTAAGCGCACAGTATTGAGCAAAGGCCCACCCCTCACTTTGGGTCAATCACTGAGCATAGGCTATAGTACCTAGTAAACGCCAACCCCATTTGGGTCAATGATGCCATGAAAATAACACAACAAATTAAGACCGACAATAGGTGAAAAATCGCATCGTTTTTCGACAGCTTATAAGAAATAAGTAAGGCAATACGTCATTTCAGGACAGTAACAAATCAGGACAACGAGATGAAAAGCATTTAAGCCTCACGTATAAAACATCAATCCAGAAACACATTGCATCTCTAATGTAGCTAAATATAATCTACGGGCACAACGATGGTTTAAATGATTGCACCAGGAACCTGCTATAATGCTGTGCATGCAACAAATGTTTTTTTTTTCTTTTCTTTTTTTTTCTCTCTTCTCTCTTCTCTTTTTTTTCTTTTTTTTTTCTTTTTTTTCTTTTCTTTTTTCCTTCTTTTAGGAGATCAGACATTGTTAATCACACATGTGCGTGCGTTTTTTTTTATTTTTTTTATATCGGAAGTTTTTTTATATTTTTTTTTTATAATCATTTTAATTCTTATTAAGTTATTATTGTTTTCCTTCAGTCTCACTCTTTCTCTCAGCTTCACACTCAATGGACAGTAAACAGATCATGGACAATTGTTTTTAATTTTTTTTTAAGAGAAAGAGAAAGAAAGTGGATGCAGAGAAAGACAGACTAGGGAGTGAGTGAGAGAGAGAGAGAGAGAGAGAGAGAGAGAGAGAGAGAGAGAGAGAGAGAGAGAGAGAGAGAGAGAGAGAGAGAGAGAGAGAGAGAGAGAGATGTTGTGTGGACAAGTGTGAGAAAGAGAGAGAGAGAGGAGAGAGAGGAGAGAGAGAGAGGGTAAATGTAAATTAAAAAAAAAAGCAACGAATGTTGTTGTTTTATGTTCTTACGTTTTATGTTCTTACGTTTTATGTTGTATGTTGTTTGATGCTGTGATACACCACAACCGAGTTTCTCTGAGATAAAGTTTTCTATGTCTATGTCTAACGATTTGTCTGTTTGGGGCACTATACACTACTAATATCGTATCACCAAAATTGCTATACCCTGACTCAATGTGGATCTGCTACTTGCAGTTCTTTTCATCGACTAACACCGTATGAAGTCTTTACCATGCGTTCCCCGTGACCTGCATAGTGCTGGATTCGCATCAAACGGCTCGATTGAACAGATGTTTGTAAACACAAGAGTTGAAAAGGTTAAAACAAATCTACATCCGCTGTCGCTATGTGTCGCTGTCTCCGTCTGGTCATATTCGATTCATTATTAAAAGCAGATATAAAAGCAAAACCAGCTTTTGCTGTGTCAACTCGGCGTTCCCATTTTAACTGTGTGGAGAGACAAATTATAAACAGCCAAACGGCATTAGGCTCGAGGATATACTTCTGAATCTTATATCATTATTTTAAGCTCAAGGAGTCGTGGGATATCCAAATGGCACTATGCAAGAATCGAGTGCTCGAAATAGATGTGGAAGTTACATGTCATTTACAGGATATAATGAAGATATCGAAGAAGTTTTGAAGCGGAAAACGCTTTGTTGAAAAGATCTTGCCCTTATTTTTTATCATAGCTTATATGATGCATCTCTATAGTTTCTGAAATATTGCCAAATGTTTACCTTTCTTTCAACAAACAAACTAACACTCACTGGTGCACGTGATCATACGAAGCCACACTATTACGAAAATCACTGATGTCTTACAGAATGATGTTACGCCATGGAAACATTGATTGCAGGCAAGGTACTGGCATCAGACGACCACGTGACAGCGGAAGTATCAGGTGTTGCTGTGCAACTGCTGCTCACCTCCGATTGAAACTGGATTATGACCACAGCATAGGTCACGAATGTTCCGCAAATCTGAACAAATATAAGAAGAACAAAAAATTTCAACACAAATTTAATTTATAAAATTAAATCAAACAAAAAAAGAAGCGAACCCGATCGTATTCGGTTTATTCAATTCAGCCATTTATGAAGGAATTCTGGTTTTTTGCTTGTACATTTTGCCCAGTTAACCAGTCTTTTTTAGTGACAGATTTCGTGTTTTGTAGTGTTTTAGATACACGTACTTGTCTCATTATTGTAAATATATGATTAATTGTTGTTGTTTTATCTCTTAATTTATTTACTGTTTCATGAACACCTTAGGGTTCCTGAAATAAATCTTGCCTCGCCTTGTTAAGCCTTTGTTTTACTAATTGACTTGTTGTGTGATACCAGGTTGACAAATTTGAAAAAAACACCGGAGTGTAAATCTGGCAACACTAAGAAAGCCATGTAGTATTCGGTTTGTCCTACAGTCTGTAATGTTTTGCATTCTATTGGGTTTATCCTACATTCTGTAATGTTTTGACTTCTATATCAAACTTAATGACAGTTCCGTCGCTTACAATCGACTCACGTTATAACGTAAACCATTTCGCTCGACTTGGCAACCATTAATTACATTAGTTCGACACCCTAGTAGCCAGAAGTAGTTCGCATTTGTTAATAAGATATCGCTTTGCTTTGAACACTGAATCACTTAAATTTGAGCATAGTGTGGTCAGCTACAAAAACGAGTACGTAGCATTGTAATAGTTCCACTAACAATTGTTTATGTCACTGTAGTTTTACGTTACTGGTGATACTCCATTAAACCCTCGCGTATGTCCAATATACACGTAAAACAGCGGTTAGCGAATCCAGGTGAGTTTAGATGTTAGAAACCACTCTTTGGTCTTTCAGTCATGGAAAATGGTCTGAAGAAGACACGAAAAAGCACTGGCAGCAATGAAAGATAGTCGGCTTGGGTTAAATACCTGTGCAAACGAGTTGGCTTAATTGAACATTGACCAGTTCAATATACCCGACTAGTCGGCAACTTTTAACTTTTCTCAAGCTGTAAGAAACATTAAAACAATTATTGATATGCGTGCACACATGGGTACTTATGTTGGTAACAAATACGTGTTCGCATATATCATAATGTGTATAGCTGGCTATACATCTATATATCACTTACCATGAGAATGGTAGATGTGTCCACAGCAAAAAGATGCATCACATGAAATCCGAGAGACTGTCCCTGAAGACGCCACAAAAACATTGACACCTGGAATAAAAATGTAAACAAAATATCCTTACTGTATTTCTTTATTTGAAAGACAGTGAGAATAAAATTACCATACTGTGGATCTTTAGAATGAAACAAAAAACAACATATCCATATACTGTGGTTGTTTTATTCATGCTAGGAATAAAAACAAATAAAAAAAATGCGTTGAATAGAAGTTGATTTGCTGGGCTGATAAAAAGAGTCAATGTTAGAGACTTAAGTTCGGGACTAACTGTACCCTCAATTATAATTGAACACATTAATCTGAAACATAAAGCCCTTTAAAGAGTAACAGAGAGCTTACCAGAGACATGTTATGAGATAACAACATGTTTTCTTTTTTTTAAATTTTTTTTTATTCTCTTTTTGTACAGTTTTTTTTTACACATGTATATGCTGTACATTACAGGACATCACCTAACCGAAAGGACAGAATCATATAACAGAAAAGCACACTTGGACAATTACAACATACATGGGGTGGGAGGATGGAATGGGGAGGGGGGGATGTTTTCTTAATTGATGGGTGTGTTGGTCTGGTTGATCGAGTTGGTGTGTGTACGAGTAAACCGTTCATGTCCGAGTCCTTTTTCATTGTTGTAGTATTGTCAGGATGTTTGTAGGATTTTACTTACACTCTCTGACGCCCTTCCAGTCATTTTCTGAACGTTGAGTTTGAACAAAAACTCGCGCGGCAGATGCATCTGTAAAAATAAACAACAACAAAAATCATTCATATCAACAAGAACACAAACTGTACAAAGAGAAAAAGATCGGAAAAAAAGAATTGAAAAAATGGAATGGAATGGAAATAAGATCGGAAACTAACAACTCTGCTGTCTGGCAGAGTTCGCTTGCGGCTTCGTGTCAGGCGGAAGAAAAAATCAGCCAGATAAGTTTGTGTTATTAATTGTTTGTCTGTGCACTTAAAAGACCGTTGGGTCGATATATTTGTGAATGTATTGTTTTGTCAATAACAAACGTTCCAACAACCTACCTTTCTTGTTTTTTGATTCTGCTACCTAGGCAAGGACACTATTTAGTTCAACACCAAGGATGGTGCTTGTATTTCTCTTTTTCATTTCCTTCTCAAAACGACTTTTCTTTTGCTAAAACAGCTAGACTGTCATTGCTACCTCCGTCTTCCAAGCTTGAAACCTTGCAACCGCTTCCTCGAATTTAGGGCACATATTTTGAACATTACTAAAAAAAAGGTGCTGTCTCTACATTTTCTACTCTGTATACTTGGGCACATCCATTGGATTATCTACATGTACTCTTTTTGTAATTTACATTTTGATAAAGTATACTCTTTAGAATAGTCCCTCTTATGAGTGATGACTGGATGTCAAAAACCACGTGTTTACTTACTAGTACTATTACTAGTACTATTCCTAATACTACTACTAATTTTTAACTTTTTAAAAGAGATCAAGATTTTTTACAAGATTTAAAGTACCAGAAGTGAAAATGATTAATTTTTAGAACCTTCTTTTACAGTGATAGATTTGAATGTAAATAGTCTGAAACGTAGAACTTGCCACATGAAGGGAAAAGAAAATAACTGCATCGGTCTCGAATAGCAGCTAGCATCTGCTGAAGAGACATTAAACCCCAAAAACCAACCAACCAACCATACTACTACTAACAATAATTGTCAGTAAGTACGGGTGTCACATGATTGATGTGAAACAGTTGATTGGCTAATGGCAATCCTCTAAAACTGTTAGCGCACTCCAAGAGTGCTATAACAATCACACAAAGTGTATTCATACGCATTTGCACTTTCTTTCCATCTGAGAAGATACTTCGCATCCTTCATTTCAGTGACATGCAGCTTATAATCTCCACATTACCAATTAGCATACAATTCCCAGCGACTAACAGAAAACATAAGTGTTATTCCGATAAAGTACCAGCTAGACCAGCATTTGGAAGTCGACTGATTCGATCGACTCTGTCAAACGTAGCAGACGATGACACGGGAACGCGACTGCATAAGCTCAGTAAATGAATGGTTTCGGCATTATTATTTCAAGGCAACAACTATCGGAATCGAAAACGTGTAGGGTTCAGAACGTTCTTACCATGTAATAGCCTACCTCATGAGTGCAGATGCAACACGAGAAATTTACTTTTGCAAATGAGCGTCTAATAGGCTTGTCCATTTCACTGTACGGGGTATTTGCATTCAATTGGCTCGATTGCCCTGGCAGAGGACATAAAACCCTGCTTTCAAACGCTCAGCAAATTAACATGTTGGGCAAATGTGAAGGAAAAAACTGAGGGGATATTATACTTGTAGGGTTCAGAGAATTCTTACCGTCCATATTTAGTACCCGATGAGTGTAGATACAACACGAGAAACATTCCAAATTTATTTTTAAAATGAGCTTACCTTCGAACAGGCTAGACAGTCAAATCAGGAGTCGTCGATCTGCACAGTCAATCGAAGCGCGACGGGTTCGATTCGCAAATAACTAAGTGCACAGTCCTTTCTTCGAGTAAAAATGAGGTCTTTATGAAAGAACTTCACTTTTTAGCTTAACGCCACACTGGAATTTACCAACAAAAATTAAAACAAGAGTTTGCTTGTGACTGAAAGCACGACACACTTCAGACAGCAAACAAAAAAAGTAGATCCAACACGACCTGACCATACAGTTAGGCCTATCAAAATGCGGATAGCAAAATGTGCGTTGTGAACCTTGTTTTTTTTCTCTTGCAGTTCTGACAATATCAATATTGAAACTATCACAGTGCGCTGAGAGATTTATAGAGCAAATCTCAAAAATGATTTATTGAACGAAGCGCGTAGCGTAGCGCTTCGTTCAATAATTCATTTTCTCGATTTGCTCTATACATCTCTTAGTGCACTGTGATGTCTCAATAACTTAAATAATGATATTGCTAATAATAATCATAATGAACACTAATATATCGCAAACAACAAAATACTGAGCTCTCCGCGCTTCACAATACCCCGACTACAAAATTAATTACAATACTCAACTTACGTCATTACGCTAACAAGTTGTACTCACCAGATGACTGATCCAGGCCCCCACAACAGTGACCACAGCGATCATGAAGCTGAACTGCAGAATATCGAACACTGACCCGTAGTTAAACAATTCGTCAAGCTCCCCTGCTGCCTTCATGCCCAGATTGCCTCTCATGTACAGCAGGAAGAACGGCGTCCCAAACACGTACACGGCGGACATGAAGTGACGTAGGCATCTGTTGGCGTCAGAGATCACAGTGCACAGACTGACATGACGTAGACGGTAAGATTCGAGTTGTTGGGGCGAGGACTGCAACTTGTCGAGCTTTTCGTGCAGAAGGTCATCGTTCAGTCGCCGAGCCGCCCCCAGCAATTAGGACGCTGATGACAAGATAAAGCAGCAAGGCTGCACACGGTCTGACAAATTCATAATACACCATGGCAACCCCGAAAATAGCGTTTACCACATACATGCCATCACCTTTTGCCTCGATCTTGAAAAAACTCAAAAGATCGAAGAGATCGTCACCAGCGACAACAACGACGGCGATAAAAATGAGCATCAGCACAAGCATAAAAACACAGGTGACGATCCGCATGACTTTGCCAAACCGCTCTGCCTCACCATGTTCTGCAGTTGAGCAGCTGTTCCGGTAAGATTCCAGCCCTTTTCTAAAATGTCTGCAAACGTCCAAACCCTGGAAGGGGGCCAAGTAGAAGTGCATGCCGTACAACAAGATGTTTCCAAATGTGAACGTAACTTCCCCGGACAGAAGATCTTCGCCCACCAGTGATCTTGCCATCAGACAGATTCCCCACAAGGGGGTGCTGATACTGATGACAGCTGCCGTGACACACACAACAAACTGGAGTCTCTCTTTCTTGGTGTGTAATGACCACAGCGTGGGTATAGGAACGTACAGTCCAGATAGAATCATAACGCACAGCAGACTGTTCATTGAAGTGGACAATCGTTGTGTATGCATTTTTGTATAAAATAGTTCTTAGTTTTTTTCTTCTTCTTCCAAAAATGTTAACAAAATTTGTTTCCACTCAAGGAGAAACTTTTTTTTCTCCAAACACAAATGCAGCATACGTGGAATATAAGCTCTAGCAGATAATGCACTAGTTTACTCTTTTTAGACTTCTATGCATGTACAAATGTATATACTTTACACTTTTAAATCATCACCGAACGAGCTCAGTTCAGTTTATAAGGTACGTCGCTCCAGGTACAGTTGTGTAGTGTAGCTTAATGGAACCAGAGTTTCTGAAAGAAATCATGGCTGTCAGTGTTATAAAACTAGAGATGATCGAGTCTTCTGGACGATTATAGAGTAGCGCGTGATTAGTTCAGTACAGTTCTTTAAGATGTTGGAAGTACACACAGGACAAAGCAGCTTCCTTGCTGGCCTCTGAGTTGCTGCCTCAGTGAGATCTGTGTCACAAAGATGTGGGTATGATATTTGTGATGTGCAACCACGTCGTGTTTTTAACCTCCCTAAACATTGAAGTGCGATGCGTAGGTGACCGGAGAGGCGTTATCACGGGTTTTGTGCGTTGCACGAGAAAACCATAGTTTGACATGAGTTGTGTTTATGAGAACTGTAGCTGGTCTGGGGTTAATAACGTCACAGCGTTTAAGATTTTCAACCGGGAAGGTTGTCAGCGCGTGTCGGTCTTGTTCTGGGAACAAGTACTCTTTCAAGAGACGGGTCTCTTAAGGTAAATGATTTACTATGTTGTATATTATTGAAGTTGGAATATATAGCTGGAATGTAAAGGTTAGTGTATACAAAGTGCACTAAATTCTAGTGTGAAGCTTTGAGAGAATTCTTGTTGTGATTATGTTATGGTTTTCGTTGGTAAATTCTTGAACATAATTGCTGTTACGCATTTATGTTATGTTTAAGACAGTGATATTATGTGTGGTAGTGTCAGTGATGGATTAAGTGATTCATGGATGAAGTATAGTTGGATTTTGTCTGTGGACGGAATGGGAATGTAGAATGAACGAGAGAAATGTTTACATGACTTTAGTTTAGGAAGAGGAGATCGTTTAAGAGAATGTGTATTAAGACTTGGGTTAATTCTTTAGGAGTTTCCATGAGGGGTTTTCCATGGCGTGGACAAGGGACGGACCTTACACGGGAGAATGCGGGGCGATGGTGGGGGAAGAGACCACATCGGCGCAGAATGGCTAGACGGCGGAGTCTCCATCGCTACCGGTCGTAGAGGCGACGGTTTATTTCGCTAATGGCGGAAATGTTTCTCGGGGAGAAACGTGAAAGGTGTGTGTTGGCACCTATAAGGAAAGTTTCTGGGAATTCATCATCTACGGGATTCAGCGAGACAAGGATGTGTAAATGACGACATGCAGTGAGCCGTGATACGAACTCGTGAGTGTCTGTCAGCACCTTATCTTGTGCGTAATCTATCCTTGAGAAAGTATCTTTATAATATGTATGTACATGCATTGAGTGAATGCTATATGTGTGTGTGTACTGTGTGGTCGAGAAGTTGATTCGTATTGATGTATTTGAAGTGAAGAATAATAAGTCTGCATCCTCCAAAAATTCTGTGTTTGGAGTGTTTTAGTGTGAAGAGTGAAGAGTCAGGGTAATTAGATAGGGCAGAACACGTATACGTAAAAGTAACTCCTTTATTCACACTAAAGTCCACTTCATGACAATCTGTCTTACTGGACCGAGTTCTCACTCCGTCTCTCTGTGTTCTATCAGCACACGAGATTTCGCAATGACTAACACGTATTTAACTGTTTCTTTGTTCGATTCGTGCCGCAACGTTGGTTAAAGGCTTCTATTGAAGTATTATTTTTATCTCAGACGAGACGATTTGATTCGCCAGAAAGTTCTCATGCATTTCTGCAAAGTCAAAGTGCTTTGTAAATACGATTAAAACAACTAACACCGTTACCATGGCCAAATCGTCCGACACTGACAAACTCATCGTGCAATTTCAACAGCTCAGCAAACATGCGAAAAACGTTTGGCATTTCACGAAGTAGTGAATGCTTCCAATGATCTTCCCTCATTACAGCCAACAGAGAGAAACAAATCCCTAACATGTAAATCCCTGAGGGTGGCTGTCAATGGATGCTTGAATGCAAACATGTCATTTCCTAAATATAAAAAAGTGTGAAAAGCAGCAGGATTTACATGTTATGGTTATCTTTTTTTTCAATGACATTTTGACTTACGTCGGTGAAGCCTATTTATGAAGAAAATTAAACAAGACGTCTTTGTGTTTGTGTAAGGTTGTGCCGTGTGATTTGGCACACTTGTACATTTGACTTAACAAGTGATATGTCACTCAAAACAACCATGCCATCTTGATTACAATTCGTGTCAGTAGTCAGCAGTACTACCAATAGTTATTGTCCTTCAAATAAAAGTGCCAACTATATATGAATACGTATTTGATGGGTCTTCTCTATAAAAAAAAAAAAACGACACAAACCAAAAATGCAATTATTAAATTTAATAATTTGTGTGATTTCAATTTTCTTTGAGCACCCTCATTGCAGTGGCAGTCACGTGACCCATTTGAAATTGTTTAAGCTTAACTGTTTGCCATACTTTTTTGTCATATAAGTATTTGCAGACAAAGCTGTGCATCTTTACAACAGCATTCCTAGACTGAGATGTGATAGGTGTTTGAATAACACGCCATTAGGTCATACTGCGTGTTTGAGAACCATACAAACAAGAGATGTCCGCTGAAACAAACAAAACATGAACTGCGAGCACGCGCTCTTAATTTGCCGTCACGTTTCTGAAATAAGATGAAAGTTGGGCATACCTGTGGGGATCAACATCGACCGACAAGCAATTAAAAGGCTTTTATCGCCCATATAAACTGTTTTCTCATCGGAAGCTATTTATTAGCAAAGGATCGAGATCAAATAGTCCGATGCAAGACCCACACATCTGAATGACAAGTCTTTTATAAATGGTGTGTGTGTGTGTGTGTGTGTGTGCGTGCGTTTGTGTGTGTGTGTGTGTGTGTGCCCGCCTATGTGCGTGCGTTTGTGTGTGTGTGTGTGTGTGTGTGTGTGTGCCTGCTTATGTGCGTGCGTGCGTGCGTGTGTGTGGCTGTCCGTAGGTGGGTTTCTCTTCTTCTTCTTCTTCTGCGTTCGTGGGCTGAAACTCCCACGTACACTCGTGTTTTTGCACGAGTGGAATTTTACGTGTATGACCGTTTTTACCCCGCCATTTAGGCAGCCATACGCCGCTTTCGGAGGAAGCATGCTGGGTATTTTCGTGTTTCTATAACCCACCGAACTCTGACATGGATTACAGGATCTTTTTCGTGCGCACTTGGTCTTGTGCTTGCGTATACACACGAAGGGGGATAAGCCACTAGCAGGTCTGCACATAAGTTGACCTGGGAGATCAGAAAAATCTCCACACTTAACCCACCAGGCGGCCGCGGCCGGGATTCGAACCCTCGACCTTCCGCTTTGGAGGCCGACGTCTTACCACCACGCCACAGCGCCCGTCGGTGGGTTTCTCAATCACAAACCCCTTGTCGATGGATGTATCTGTTGAATTAAGGTGTTTTACGATTAAGCAAACGCGTTATTTTTAGTAGTTTGTGCTGGATTCAATGGAAATTCTTCTGGGAAATACCAAATGATAATATTCCAACCCAGTGTGCTTGCTTTGTAATCTCGGGGCGAAACCGAACAGTGTGCACGTGCCTCGCAATTTGTTGCCGTGATTACCTAAGTGCGTGCGAGCAACTGTTCAGACTGTCCGTTCAAATTCAACGGTACTGACACCCAGAGTTTTTGTTTCATCGAAATTCCGCTCAACGGTGGAAACAGGCCAGTGCTTATTTCGTAGCATACCGTGTGATTTGTGTTGTTGTTGACACAGGAAGCAAAATTAACTTCTTTGTCTTCGGTAATCAAAATTGACACCATGAAACCTGTTTCTCTCTCTACCGCAATGAAGCCAATTCTGGTTTTGCTGTATTTATCTGGTATGTACTCACCGCAGGCGAAAGGTCACAAGTTAAGCTTTTACGTGTTGACGAAGGTTTTCGGAGTTATTCTGACAATTCTTTGTTTGTGGTGTCTAGGTACTTCTCTCGCAGGACATCTTTCTCGTGTCCCGTCAGGAAACATAGCTGCAATGTACCTGGCAAGCTATGTACTTGGGGAGATCTACGTAGTCGTAACATTTTGTTGCTGTTGTCAAAGATCACTACGGACATTCTTTGAAGAGTTTGAAGCTTACCAGGCGGAACATTGTCGAGGTGACTGGAACCACAAGTTCGTTCTGGTTTTGGGAATTGTGAGCCTGATCTGCATGCTGATAAGTTCTGCTGCAGCTGCTCACTCTGCTTTATCCCCGACATTGGTCGCAGAATGTCGCCACGCATTTCATGGACTTTCTGAAGGGTTGGATACGTTTGCCTGCAATCCTGTTTGCTTCGGGCTTATCATGTTCTACTTCATTGTGACATATGGCGCTGCTTTTTTCCTCTACATAAGTGTTTGGAGAATTCTAAACGTAGAAGCCAACAGCATTATCGAAAACCTTTCAAAGCAAGACAGAATCACTCTGAGAGAAAAACCGGAAGTGATTGAAGACTTCCGGTTACGTCACGCCGCCCTGTGTCGTGTGATAGGATCTGCCAATCGCGTCATGCGACACATCTTGGCTGCCTTCTACGGAGCGGGAATAACGTGTATGCTGCTGTCAGTTCACGGTTTGATAAATAAACAGATAAGCTGGGTTGATGTGATTGCCATGGGGGTTATATTCTTCACGTTTGTTACATATCTCATCGTCATTACGCTTACTGGCGTTTCCTTGAATCAAAAGGTAAGGCCAAAAAAAAAATAGGTCTGTTTACGGTAACCCGACCGACCCTATTTTTTTCGCGCGACCCTTGACTTGTTTTTGGCATTTGGGGGAAAAAAAAAAAAAAAAATCTTGTTTTTGGCTCACGTAAGTGTAGCCTATGCGATCGTAACTTTGTCTGTCTGTGCGTGCGTGTGTGCGTGTGTGTGTGTGTGTGTGTGTTTGTGCGTGTGTATGTCTGTGGTAGAAGCTCTAACATTTGAAGACGTCACATTACATTGACGTCACATTATGACGTAAGAGGGTTAGACGTCACGCGAAGGAAGTACTGAAAGTCTCGGTCATTATTATTTTGAGCGGGCCGAGACTCTGTTGGCAGTCGTGTCCCTGTAAGTAGGCTACATGCAGACAGACAGATCTAGATCTAGTGTCTCGCTTTCTTGCACAGTTTCACCTATGCTCTTTCTGTGTGTGTGTGTGTGTGTGTGTGTGTGTGTGTGTGTGTGTGTGTGTGTGTGTGTGTGTGTGTGTATGTGTGACGGAGTGATTGAGTTTGTGTTACTGTTTGTCGATTTCTTACGTGAGCCTTGATGGCTTCGCCTCTTGTTTTTGCAAAATAACGTAAAAATATGGTTTTTTGGAGAAAAAAAAAAAAAAAAATCCCGACCTACCGAGCCTATTCTTTTGGCCTATGTTACCGTAAACAGACCTAATTTGTTTTTGGCCTAAATGTGGTTGCTGTGTGTGCGTGTGTGTGTGTGTCTTTGTGTTTGTGTGCCTGTGTGTGTGTGTGTATGTGTGTATATATATATATATATATATATATATATATATATATATATATATATGACTAAGTGCCAAAAGGTGCGCACGAAAAGCGGACAAAGGGGCTAAAAAATAAAAGTTGACAAAGACGACTGACATTGTGATTTTTGTTAAGACAACAGATGCTGGAACCCAATTACGAAAAGAAAAGATAAATTTACCCAAATGATTTTACAAATAACGATAATTTTGTTCGTTATATCATTCAAAACGGCACTGAGTCATAGCATTAAGGTTATCTCGCACGTTTTTAAAGCTAGGGCTTTGAAACTTGGCACACAACCAAAGTATAATGACCTCCAGGTATGGTGCACATCACATTAAACAACATTGAATTTCAAGGTCACAGCGAGGTTAAATTTCCTTTGCAAACTGGAAAATTGTCGTTGTCACGTCTTACATGTTTTAATACTAGATCAGTTAGACTTTACATACTTCACATACTTTCAGCATTTTTATAAAACCTCATTAAAAGTGACCTGCTGGTTAATCTTTGTCAAAGTTCAAGGTCACAGCGGGGTCACATCTGGTCCAAATGTGGAATATTTTCAATTTATTCAGCGCGTTTATAGCACGAGCTTTGAAAATACACACAGTTCTAGTGTATAATGTTCACACACGATTAAAGTCTGGTTGAAAAAGTCAAGGTCACAGCAGGGTCGCGTTGAGGTCAAACATATACATTTTTCAATGAGGTTTTCTCATATGTTTTTGAAGCTAGGGCCTTGAAACTTGGCACACTACGCAAGTTAAATTAAACCTCATCAAATTCCAAGGTCACAGTAAGGTTAAAGATCCTTTAAGGATATTTTCTAAAAAAGGTGACCGCCTGGTTAATGTTTGTCAAATTTCAAGGTCACAGCAGTGCCATCTGGCTTAAACTTTGAAAAATTGTCAATTTCTTCAACTAGTTTTATAGTGTTTGAAGTCATTCACACATGATGAAAGTCTGGTTGATAAAGTCAAACGTCAAGGTCGCAGCGGGGTCGCATTGAAGTCAGACACATACAATTGTCATTTTCACGAACGCCTTTTAAGCAACACCTTTGAAACTTCACACATTCCAAAGTTTTGATGTTGTTTGGTTATAATCAAAGTGTGGTCAATTTCCATGATTGAGAGCATTCAGAGGGGTCAAGTTGAGGTCACACAAAAAGTGATAATTTTTATAAGACTCACGTTTGCTGCTATTGCTCACTTGACATTGGTGAAAGTGCTTATTTTATAATTGTTGATCTTGATGTTTTGACCAATTAATATTACTAGGATCAACCATACCAGATTTCAAAGTCCAGAAGTTGTCAAACCTCAAACCTGTTGGAAGTTTCAAAGATTTAAGCATCAACAAATTTCTATTTGATTTGACCTTAAATAACAGATTTGACCTTAAATCTTAAAACAGATCAACCAGACTTTGGTTTTATATAAATTGAAGTTCAATACAATTTCCTCTTTTTTTTACCCACGCGAGACCCTGCTATGACTTTCACATTTCTCAAGGATCAACCTTGAATTCTCCATGTTGAACAATCATTAAGCAAAAGCGTTGTTTGAAGTTTGAAAGGTTCTAGCTTCAAAAATCTCTGAAAAAATATGTTTCATCCGTTTTCTGAACCACATGTGACCCAGCCGTGACCTTGAAATCTGACAAGGGTCAACAAGACTTTTACCATGCATGGGGGCGATTAAACCCCAAATGTGTGTGAAGTTTCAAGGTTTCAACTTAAAAAACGTCTGAGAAAAATATACATTTTCCTTTTTGGACAATGTGTTGCACGCAAGACAACACGACAAACGCTCGTGTTATCATTCTTTTACTTTAAGGTCGACTTGCGTGCCCGCTCTTTCGCTAATCTCAATTAAAATTCATCTTGGAAGTTCGGTTTTATTACGCTTTTAATTAAGAAGATTAAACTAAGACAACAAATAGTTAGTTTTACCCATTAAACTCGATAAGGTAGTGACATTTTATGTTGAACGCAAGATGGTGTCGCACGCAAGATCTGAAAAGATGTTGACGACATAATTTCAACACTTGATAGCGCATTCGTGGTTCGTGATTTCTTCACAAATTTTGAACACAGAATGTGTCACGTGGTTCCGTAGATGAAGTAGATCTTTGTACATGTAAATTTTGTTTTTAAAAGAAAATAACCGTTAATTACCGAACATTTTGTCGCACGCAAGATATGACGAAATTTTCAAATCGTTTTCAAAAATGCTGTTCAAAAGTTCTGCAGTCTTTGCTGGATTACTTGAAAGACAGCAGTTTGATACACCGTTATCGCTTGACGTGTCGACATCAATTCCAGAGTTTTTGAAAAAGAAATTTAGTAAATATCTGCGATTGAAAAATGTATGCCGTGATGACGACACATCTTGCGTGCGACACCTTAAAATTCGGTTATCGAAAAAAAAAATTATCTCTAGATTTAGATTTGACGTTTGGTCTCGTCTGTAAAGCGATGTTTCAGGCATTCAATCAAACTAAATGCAATACATTTGTGCTTCTTGTTATTTTTCTGTGGCATATTCAAAACACGAGGTACCACGATGTCCTTTTTCAGATGGCCGGTTTTGGCGTTATTTTTGACTTTAAACAAAGATAACTTCAAAACCGTTCAAGTCAGACACACGAAATTATGTCCACTATCTCTTCGCACATTCATCCACACACACACCAATTTTCAGCAGACACACGTTTTTAGAAACATTTTTATTGTAAAACAAAGTCGTCTTCTGTTCTGTGAGCACCTTTTGGCACTTAGTCATATGTGTGCATGTGTGTGTGTGTGTGTGTGTGTGTGTGTGTGTGTGTGTGTTGTGTGTGTGTGTGTGTGTGTGTGTGTGTGTGTGTGTGTGTATGTGTAATTTATCTTGTAACTGAAAATACTAGGAAGCTTTTCGTCAGAGAACACATGCCTTACATATTTTGCAGATGCACGAGCCTGTTGACTTCCTGTTTTGTCTGGACGTACAGCGCATGTCCGGAAAAGGATCTGAGATTGTAAGTTTGCTCTGTGTCAGCCACATCGTAGCTTTTGTTAGTCATTTTCATTCCGTATCTGAATGTGTGTCTCAACAGGGAAGTGAGATGGTTTTTTTCCTGGAATGGATGTAAGAGTTTGTTTTTTTTGACCGGCCCGGTGGCCTAGTGGATAAGACAAAGGCCTCCTAATCAGAAGGTCGTGAGTTCAAATCCTGGCCGCGGCCGCCTGGTGGGTTCAGGGTGGAGATTTGTCCAATCTCCCAGGTCAACTAGTGTGCAGACCTGCTAGTGCCTTATCCCCCTTCGTGTGTACACGCAAGCACAAGACCAAGTATGGCTGCCTGAAAAGCGGGTTAAAAACGGCCATACACGTAAAACCCCGCTCGTGCAAAAATTAATTGTCCTTTTGAATGTCTTACGTTTCAAAAAGACGTTTTCCCTTCTTTTGTTGTGGTTGTTGTTGGTGTTGTTACTGTTGTTATTGGTGTTGTTGTGATACTCCTTAATATGGCGACACTTTTTATTTCTCTCTTAAAGCTTGATGCGACTTAAAAGAGACTTATTTTACACTTGGTGTCTCTGAATAGAGCAGATTTGGTGTGTGTGTGTATGTGTGTGTGTGTGTGTGTTCGTGTGTGAATGTGTGTGTGTGTGTGTGTGTGTGGGTGCGAGCGAGCGTGTGTGTACGTGGTTTGTGTGTGTGTGTATTCGTGTGTGTGTGTGTGTGTGCGTGTGTGTGTGTGTGTGTGTGTGTGTGTGTGTGTGTGTGTGTGTGGTGAACTGCACTCTGGTTTACCCGTTTTTCAGGTGTCCATGTTCCTGTCGCGAGTACAAGGAGCACCGATAGGATTCCACGTGTACAATCTCTTCACCGTGGACACATCCACTATCATGATGGTAATGCTTGCTTTTGTTTATCTCTAGCGATATGGTTTAGTAAGGCAGTACCAGCTTACACATTCTTCAATTTGTTGTAGTTAATTCGCATTAGACTCTCGTCAGTCTGCAGACTGTATATTTTTTTTCTCACTTTGCCGATAGCCTGCAGATGATTTTAAACCAGAACGTATGACATAATTGTCGTTGTTAAATAAACGTAATACTTTTTTTTAAAAGGTTTATAGTGAAAGTCGCACACGCTCACGCACGCACGCACGCAAGCACACACACACACACACACACACACATACCTAAAGTGTGGATGGTTACCTAAGAGGCGGCACTGGGTGTAGTGCCTTTCTAGTGCACTTGCACTACAACAGCACTGGGTGCAGTACTCGCTCCGGCATCGAAGAATTTTGCACTAAAAAATGCACAAAATTTGACCTATTTCGTCGCCTATAGAGGACGGAAAGAATGTCATTTTGAACATTGTTATGACATTCTTTCCGTCAAAAAAGTCAATTTAACGGTGTTAAATGAAGCGACCATCCACACAATTAGGTTGTCATCCAGAGTTTAGGTTGCCATCCACGTGTGGATGGTTGCCTTATGGTGATTTAGGCAACCAAACCTGTGGAAACGGGGGTACACACACACACACACACACACACACACACACACACACACACACACACAATTAATATGTAATCATTTGGTTATTTATCTTCCCGTGCCTTATAGACACTACGTTACATGACAATAAAGTTTATTCGTATATTCGTATTCGTATTCACACACACACACACACACACACACACACACATTCTACATGATGGTCGACATTCATTTGACAGTTGTTTTTATCAAGCAATGAACGAACTGCATCATTAAATTACAAACCCGCAAAACATTGTTTTAACAAATAACAGACGATTTCAAGTATTTTACAGCCGACAAAGGCTTTCAATTTTTCATTTGCATTTTACTGATGACCACATTTAAATGATGATCAACGCTTAAACATCATCGATGACTGCAGATATGATTTTCAAGATTTATTACACAACCATTTTAGCAAGTAACATATTACGAGTAGCATTAGTTAAGAATGAAGCCATCTTTAACTGACGGGTTTATGTAAATACCGGTATTATTGAAGACCCCATTACCTGATCATCAACATGAAAACACACAATTCTAACCAGTAGCACACACAGACTGCTAGAATTAGACACAAAAACAGAACAAAAAACATCCAATTTTTTTAATGATTTGTTGTTTGCAGATTTGTGGGACTGTACTGACCTACGCACTGGTCATCGTTCAGTTTCAACCTGAAGGTACTGTTCAGCTTTCTCCTACATCGTCCACTGAGGCATCCCTAGCTATGACGTCAACATACACGGAACACCTTTCCTACATGAACGCGACTACTACATGACGTCATGGGTAATGAGCAACCCAGAAATCAGAGAGAATGGAAAACTTAAAATAGGAACGACAGGAACTTGTCCATGTGTTTTCATGTGTAGCATTTGACAAACATGTTTTGTATTGATTACACTTTTTTTTCACCTGAACCTTTTTTTTTTTTTAACCTTTATTCTTCTTTTCACTTTTTTGTTAACATTGTAACTGCATCCCAGAGGAGTGTTTTAGCTGTTTCAAGACACGGGTTTAGCTGCCACTTTCCAGTGGCTTGCTCCGCTTTCCTGCCATTGGACCTATGAGTCTAAAAATATAGGACAGAGTTGTGTACAGAGACGACAAACACATGTAAACGAAAAACAGTTGAAGCTCATGCAGTCATAAAAAGATGTCGGGACAAACTTTGACGTCATTTGTTTTTTGTTCGGTCTAGTCCGTCGTGGTCCGTGGTGAACACCACCCAACAAGGAGGCAATGATGCGTTTGCAGTTTACTACATAAATGAACTAGCTGTCTGTGGTTAATTTCATCTGTTTAATGTACGTTGAAACGAGCCATAAGGCTTTAAAATAAAAGCTACCATTCATTGTTCGACGATCGGAACACAGATGAGGTCGCAGTATGTAGAATGAAACTATGAATCGGTACGACCTTCCATCACCGCCAGATTGTGAACAGAGGTGTTCGTGGTCGGAATCAAGAGGTCAAGTTTGCTTGGGTACCTTTCAAAACGCCATTATTTCATTCACGATTTCTTTTTAAAATTTGACGAAACGTTTTAGCATAGAGGGGGAATCGAAACGAGGGTGTGGTGCCTGTGTGTCTGTCTGTCTGTCTGTCTGTGCGTGTGTGTGTGTGTGTGTGTGTGTGTGTGTGTAGAGCGATTCAGACTAAACTACTGGACCGATCTTTATGAAATTTGACATGAGAGTTCCTGGGTATGAAATCCCCGAACGTTTTTTTTCATTTTTTTGATAAATGTCTTTGATGACGTCATATCCGGCTTTTCGTGAAAGTTGAGGCGGCACTGTCACGCCCTCATTTTTCAACCAAATTGGTTGAAATTTTGGTCAAGTAATCTTCGACGAAGCCCGGACTTCGGTATTGCATTTCAGCTTGGTGGCTTAAAAATTAATTAATGACTTTGGTCATTAAAAATCTGAAAATTGTAAAAAAAAATAAAAATTCATAAAACGATCCAAATTTACGTTCATCTTATTCTCCATCATTTGCTGATTCCAAAAACATATAAATATGTTATATTCGGATTAAAAACAAGCTCTGAAAATTAAATATATAAAAATTATTATGAAAATTAAATTTTCCAAATCAATTTAAAAACAATTTCATCTTATTCCTTGTCGGTTCCTGACTCCAAAAACATATAGATATGATATGTTTGGATTAAAAACACGCTCAGAAAGTTAAAACGAAGAGAGGTACAGAAAAGCGTGCTATGCAGCATAGCGTAACCACTACCCCGCTCTTCTTGTCAATTTCACTGCCTATGCCGTGAGCGGTGGACCACGAGTATACGGTCTTGCTGCGTTGCATTGCGTTCAGTTTCATTCTGTGAGTTCGACAGCTACTTGACTAAATATTGTATTTTCGCCTTACGCGACTTGTTCTTCTTCATTGCGGCTGCGCAGGTTATTTTTCTAGGTCATGGCCGAAGCTTAGGCCTACTGAGAAAATCTTGCGTTCCATTTTCTCACTAGAATAACAGAAACAAAGAAGGAAGGTCATGAGATATATGTTGTTATTCCACGCGTCTTTATATTATTTGTGTTGGCCATTCAGAATTATTTCTTCGTTAGATATTTTGCTAACCGGTCACTGCTTCATTTGTTTTGCAGAATGTTAAGACGCTTAGAGCTAATGTAGATTTTGTGTCGTTTGGATATAACCTTCTCCTAAAAGTTGTTACATAACGGATTTTCTTTTCTGCACAACGCTCTACATCTGTTAATAACAGACAAGGTGATTAGACCAGCAGTTGTTGAAAGCATGAAACGTTGTAAAGATCTAGACATATAATATGATATAATAAATTACACATCTGTCTTCAGTCCTGTAATTGTGGGAGAGTTGGATATAAGTGTGTGCGTGTGTGTGTGTGTGTGTGTGTGTGTGTGTGTGTGTGTGTGTGTGTGTGTGTGTGTGTGTGTGTGTGTGTGTGTGTGCGCGCGTGCGTTCCTGAGATAAAGTTTCTATGTCTATGTCTATTTATAACGATTTTCTGTTTGAGGCACTAAACACTACCAACATCACATTGATCATCAAAATTGCCATACCCTGACCCCATGGGGATCTACTGCTTGCAGTTCTTTTCATCGCATGACACCGTATGAAGTCTTTACCCCGTGACCTGGATATTGCTGGATTCGCATCCGACGGCTCGATTGAACAGATGTTTGTAAACACAAGAGTTGAAAAGGTTAAAACAAATCTACATCGGCTGTCGCGTTTTGGCTGTCTCCGTCTGGTCATATTTGATTTGTTATCATAAGCAGATATAAAAGCAAAAGCAGCTTTTGCTGTCTCCACTCTGCGTTCCCATTTTGACTGTGTGGAGAGACAAATTATAATCATCCAAACAGCATTAGGCTCGAGGACATACTTCTAAACCTTATATCATTAGTAGCTCAAGGAGTCGTGGGATATCCAAATGGCACTATGCAAGAATCGAGTGCTCGAAATAGATGTGCAATTTGCATGTCATTCACAGGATATAATGAAGACATCGAAGAAGTTTTGAAGCGGAAAATGCTTTGTTGAAAAGGTCTTGCCCTTATTTTCATCATAGCATATATGATGCATCCAAATAGTTTCTGAAATATCGTCAAATGTTAGCTTTAAAGAAAAACAAACACACTCACGTGCACATGAACATACGAAGCCAAAACATTACGAAAATCACTGATGTCTTACAGAACGATGTTACGCCATGGAAATATTGATTGCAGGCAAGGTACTGGCATCAGACGACCACGTGACAGCGGAAGTATCAAGTGTTGCTGTGCAACTGCCGCTCACCTCCGGTTGAAACTGGATTATGACCACAGCATAGGTCACGAATGTTCCGCAAATCTGAACAAATATAAGAAAAACTTTTTTTCAACACAAATTTAATTTATAAAATTATATAAAACAAAAAAGACGCGAACCCGATCGTATTCAGTTTATTCAATTCAGCCATTTATGAAGGAATTTTGTTTTTCTGCTTGTACATTTTGCCTAGTTAACCTTCGCCGGTCATCGTGGGTCCGTATGGACGCAGAAGGGTGTTTAATTGCAAATATCTCCTAAACTAGTTGGAATTTTTCAATGAGCTTTTAAGAATGCCTCAAACACCTAAACAGCTCTTATGTCCTAAAAGATCATTAAATTTCAGCGAGAAGTAATTAAAAAAACAAAGGTCAAATTTAGACTACACACGGAAGACATCGTGGGGCCGTGCGGACCCATGTTTCTCAAACTGAAGGAACTTACATAAAAACAAGGAAGAGAAGTCAAAAACCTTCAGGTATTGGCTATAAACATTATTTTCTTCGATCTATTTAATTTTGGAGTGAATAAGCAAGTCGCGTGGAGCAAAATTAATACATAACAATGTTGGTCCACACGGCCCCACGACGTCTACAGAAGGGTATTCACGTTTTTCCTTTTTTGAAAAGCTTTAGTCCGCACGGTAATAATTAAATTAATAATTTAATTTAATCACTTCTCGCGGAAATTTAACCACGGCGTCTACGGAAGGGGATGCACGTTTTTTGCTTCTTTGAAAAGCATGGGTCTACCGAAGGGTATGCATATGTTTCCTTCTTTGATGTCTTCCGTGTGTAGTCGATAACCCGGTCGGGCGAAGGTTAACAAGTCTTTTTTATCGGCATAATTGGTGTTGTGTAGTGTTTTAGATAAACGTATTTGTCTCATTATTATAAATATACTGTATAATTAATTGTTGTTGTTTTATCTTGTAATTTATTGACTGTTTAATGAACACCTAGGGGTTCCTGAAATAAATATTGCCTCGCCTTGTTAAGCCTTTCTTTTACTAATTGACTTGTGTGATACCAGGTTGGCAAATTTGAAAAAAACCCACTAAGAAAGCCATACAGTATTCGGTTTGTCCTACAGTCTGTAATGTTTTGCATTCTATTGGGTTTATCCTACATTCTGTAATGTTTTGACTTCTATATGAAACGTAATGACAGTTCCGTCGCTTACAATCGACTCACGTTATAACGTAAACCATTTCACTCGACTTGGCAACCATTAATTACATTAGTTCGACACACTAGTAGCCAGAAGTAGTTCGCATTTGTTAATAAGATAACGCTTAACTTTGAACACTTAAATTTGAGCATAATGTGGTCAGCAACAAAACAGAGTACGTAGCATTTGGCCTCGAAACAAAACAAAGAGAACGAAAGAATGAACAACACATTATTCCGACTCTCCGGTAGATAATAACTTGTACGTTCACCGCCAGACGGTGCAACTATTCCACTTTGGCGTTTATTGTTTATAGTTTAGTATAGTTTACAGTTTACAATTTATAGTTTACAGTTTTAGTTTATAGTTTACTGTTTACAGTTTTACTTTATAGTTTACAGTTTACTGTTTACAGTTTATAGTTATAGTTTATAGTTATAGTTTATTGTTTAAAGTTTATAGTTTACAGTTTACTGTTTACAGTTTATAGTTTACAGTTTTTAGTTTGCAGTGTATAGTTGATAGTTTACAGTTTATAGTTTACAGTTTATATTTTTTTTTTACTTTGACCTTATTTGGGGTAAGGGGGGGGGGGGAAGTAAATTGAACTGAATGGTAAACTGAACAAGGCGAATATTGTTATAGTTCGTCACTGTATATTTACGTTACTGGTGATACTCCATTAACCTTCGCCCGTCCGGGTTATCGACTACATACGGAAGTCATCTTGGGGCCGTGTGGACCCATGCTTCTCATGTCCTTCTTTGAGAAACATGGGTCCGCTCGGCCCCACGATGTTTGTAGTCTAAATATGACCTTTTTGTTATATTACTTCTCGCTGAAAGTTTAGGACATAAGAGCTTTGTAGGTGCCTGAGACATTCTTAAAAGCTCATTGAAAAATTCCAACTAGTTTAAGAGATATTTGCAATTTAACACCCTTCTGGGTCCACACGGACCCACGACCACCGGCGAAGGTCAAACCCTCGCGTATGTCCAATATAAACGTAAAACAGCGGTTAGCAAATCCAGGTGAGTTTTGATGTTAGAAACTACTCTTTGGTCTTTCAGTCATGGAAAATGGTATGAAGAAGACATGAGGAAAGCTCTGGCAGCAATGACAGATAGTCGGCTTTCGGTTAAATACCTGTGCAAACGAGTTCGGCTAATTTGAATATTGCCCTGTTCAATATACCCGACTAGTCGGCAAATTTGAACTTTTCTCAACATATTGAAACAAATATTGAAATGCGTACAAACATGGGTACTTATGTTGCTAACAAATACGTATTCGCATATCATAATGTATATAGCTGGCTATATTATTAGTTATCGTTAGACTGATTTGACTGTGATATCAACATTTATCAGTCTGAATGTCGAGAAAGCTGAAATCATATCAGATCGAGGCGTGAGTCAAATCTAACGATAACGATTTTATCGCATTCGATTTCGGAACAGTAGGAATCATAAACCTACCTAAGAAGTCAGACAGAAGCAAGGGAGGGTACTGCCTTGTATTTAATGTTGGAAATGTTGGGTTGTCTTTTCCTGCTTTCGTAACTTTGCTGCTCTTCCTTTTTTCTTTTTTAGTAACTGGTTCTTTTTCTCAGACAAAATAAGGCATTTATAATGAAAAAAGAACAAAAATATACGGTCGAAACAGATCACCAACAAAGGCTAACAAGTTCAGTGGAGTTGCCAGTTCGAAGGAATAGCGAAGAAATAGAACGTCCCAGTTACTTCCTCAGTCGTACTCTTTTTGACAGTTCGATTTGGCAATTCTGAACGATGGCAGAAACTGAAGTGCGCCAGGCAGTATCAGCGAAGTCCTCTGGCTCATTTTCTGTGCCCAAGAAAACTTCCAGGTATTTGTCGGTATCGGCGGACTACTGCATACTAATGTTGTCAAAGCTCAGTCTCGCTTACGACAAATCCAAAATGGCGTCCTCCGACGGCGCTGTGACTGTGAAAGAAGCTGAAAGTTGTTCGGTTGATGTTGAATGGCTACGACTAAGAAAGGTGGACAATGGTTCATGCAGGTGCGAACTGTTTAAATCGGCTGCTCATTTCCTGCCTTTTTGTGAGTGATGTGCGCTGAAACACTGCAAGAGATCTCACAGTTTTCTAAGTACTGCCACTACTGGTACTTTCAAGGTCAGCTTTGTTTCTGGCTGTTCCAACTACCTCAATCGGTAAGATTGTAACATTCTGTTCTACTACTTCTCTGTTAAAGCTGGGTGGGAACAGTTTCATTTTATTCATTCCACAGCTTAATCTTTCTGATTCAATTACTTTTCTTTTATAAATTTGTGATTTTAAAAAAAGGGAGACATTTGTTTCATTCAGGTGAGATTTTATTCTTCAAAATTAAATTTGATAAACTACTTCCTGCGCGATATCAAATTCGCTGGGAACTTCCTGCGCGATGTCAATTGATATACAGTTCCTAGTTGACCAATGACAACATCATGTTTTGTCATGTGATCAGTAAAAATGCGATAAATCTATATATCACCTACCATGAGAATGGTAGATGTGTCCACAGCAAAAAGATGCATCACATGAAATCCGAGAGACTGTCCCTGAAGACGGCACAAAAACATTGACACCTGGAATAAAAATGTGAACAAAATATCCTTACTGTATTCCTTTGGGGAAAGAAAATGAGAATAAAATGCCCATACATTAGGTATTTTTATTCATGCTAGGAATAATTAAAAAAAAGTGTAGAAGTTGCTTGTCTGGCCTTCTTTGTGACTGCATTGTGTGTATGTTTTTATTTGTGTCATAACAAATGATTATGTGAAGGATGTCTGTCGGCTTCCCGAGCAAGACTGCCGAGCCGGTATGTGATAGAAATGTATGAGTTAGAATAGTACAATGAGCAAATTACAACTTTTGTTGAAATGTAATCTTCACTTCTTTGTCGTGAATATTTTTGAAAATGGCAGTTTTGTATAAGCGCCTATAAAACACATATACAGCGAGTACACTGTTAAGTGTTGATAATGTAATGATCTAATTTAGACCAGCGTATGTTTTTAAATGTTACTGTCAGAACTTGGGAGAGGATGGGACAATGTCAAGACGAATTTCTTGTGCACTTTGTTGTTAAATGTGCGTTATTCATGTATTATAACGCGTGTGTAATTTAAACTCTTTCATATGAAACATAAAGTCTTTTAAGTGTAATAGAGACATTTTTGAGACACTAACACGTTTTCGAAATGATGCGTGTGTGTTGGTCTGGTTGACCGAGTTTGGGTTTGTCCACGTAAACCGTTTTTGTTCAAGTCACTTTTCATTGTTGTAGTATTGTCAGTATGTTTGTAGGATTTTACTTACACTTTCTGACGCTCTTCCAGTCATTTTTTGAACGTTGAGTTTGAACAAAAACTCGTGCGGCAAATGCATCTGCAAAAATAAACAACAAAATCGGCATCAATAACACACACACTGTTCAAAGAGAATTGGCTAATTGCAATACGCTTAAATCTAGCGCACTCTATCTCTTGAAGTGTGCTAACAGTTCTGGAGAGCGTATTCATATGGGGCCTGTGCCCCTTCTTTCCAACTGAGAAGGTTCTTTTTATCCCGGCTGAACAATGAAAATTCTGGTCAAATGCGACTCTATTGGTTGTAATATGTGACCCTCCACCACGAAATGAGTCGCATGTCACCTTTGCAAGATTTTCATATTTTTACATTTTCCTAAAGAGTCTTTTATGCTCTATCCAGTGGTGAAAGCCGTTTTAGAAAAGAGCAAAAACTGTTTGAGTTATAAGCCTGTGACTAAGGTGACCCTCACACTGTTACCAGACACTCCCCGGACCTTTTTAAGCCTAGCGCAGAACCGCGCGAGATGACATGCGACTCATTTCGTGGTGGAGGGTCACATATTGAGTTTTAAGGCCATGTAAATACTGCAGATCAACTGTGGTACCAACTGGGCCAGAGAATTTTCTGCCGGACTAGTGACTTTCGTGAAGTTACTCATCGCCCGGCTGGCGAGTTACAATTTTGAGATTTGGCCATCCCTGATTATAAGAAGAAGAGGAAGAAGAAGAAGAAGAAGAAGAAGAAGAAGAAGAAGAAGAAGAAGAAGAAGAAGAAGAAGAAGAAGAAGAAGAAGAAGAAGAAGAAGAAATAAAAAGAACACTAATATAGTGTAAACCACAGAATACTTCTGTGCTCTCTGCGCTTCACAATATCAGATCACGAAGTTGTACTCACCAGATGACTGATCCAGGCCCCCACAACAGTGACCACAGCGATTATGACGCTGATCTGCAGAATGTCGAACACTGACCAGTAGTCGGACATTTCTTTCAGCTCCCCAGCTGCCTTCGTGCCCAGATTGCCTCTCATGTACAGCAGGATGAACGGCGTCCCAAACACGTACACGGCGAACAGGAAGTGACGTAGGCATCTGTTGGCGTCAGAGATCAGAGTGCACAGACTGACATGACGTAGACGGTAAGATTCGAGCTGTTGGGGCGAGGACTGCAACTTGTCGAGCTTTTCGTGCAAAAGGTCATCGTTCAGTCGCCGAACCTCCCGAGCAATGAGGTTGCTGATGACAAGAAAGAGTAGCAAGGCTGCACACGGTCTGAGAAATTCATAGTGCACTAAGGCGATCGAGAAACTAGCGAATGCAAAATAAGTGTCATCATATTTTGCCTCGATCTTAAAAAAATACATAACGTCGAAGAGACGGTCACCAGCGCTAACAACGATGGCGATAAAAATTAGCATCATCACAAGCATAAAAACACAGGTGACGATCCGCATGACTCTGCCTAGCCGCTCTGTCTCGCCATTTTCTGCAGTTGTGTAGCTGTTCTGGTATGATTCCAGCCCTTCTAGCCATGCCTTAAAATGCCTGCAAACGTCCAAACCCTGGAAGAGGGCCAAGTAGAAGTTCAAAGCGAAGAAAATGATGCTTCCAAACTTGAACATAGCTTCCCCGGACAGAGGATCTTCGCCCACCAGTGATCTTGCCATCAGACAGACACCCCACAAGGGGGCGCTGATACTGATGACAGCTGCCGTGACACACACAACAAACTGGAGTCTCTCTTTCTTGGTGTGTAATGACCACAGCGTGGGTATAGGAACGTACAGTCCAGATAGAATCATAACGCACAGCAGACTGTTCATTGAAGTGGACAATCGTTGTGTATGCATTTTTGTATAAAATAGTTGGTTTTGTTGTTGTTGTTGTTGTTGTTGTTGTCTCTACCTCCTCAGCCCTCACGTCCGCCCGGCGACTGTCAGAGTCAGGGCACTGATGGTGGTGTTATTTTCTTCTTCCAAGATGACGTTAAAGGTGTAACGTTGAATATTAGCATTTGCTGATCTAAGCAATTTCTAGACTACTATAAATGTATAAATGTATGTATATAAAAAGCACCGATAAAATCGTCAAAACACACACACACAAATATGAATGTCGCACAACGCTACTCCAGAAATCTGTGGTTTTGTTTGAAGTGGTTTTTTTCAACTGAATTATTATAGATCTTCTAAGAGAATCCTAGCAACCAGTTGTATGGAATCTGTGATGATTTGGACGTCAAGTTACACTTTTAAATCATCACCAGACCAGCTCAGCTCAGCTCAGCTGAATCGACCCAGAGTTTCTGAAAGGAATAAGGGCTGTCAGTGTTATAAAATTAGAGATGATCGAGTCTTCTGGACGATTCTAGAGCAGCGCGGGATTAGTTCAGTACTGTTCTTTAAGATGTTGGAAGTACACACAGGACAAAGCAGCTTCCTTGCTGGCCTCTGAGTTGCTGCCTCAGTGAGATCTGTCTTACCAGACCGAGTTCTCACTCCGTCTCTCTGTGTTCTATCAGCACACGAGATTTCGCAATGACTAACACGTATTTAACGGTTTCTTTGTTCGATTCGTGCTATAACGTTGATTTAAGGCCTCTATTGAGGTATTATTTTTCTCTCAGATGAGACGCTTTGATTCGTCAGGAAGTTCTCGTTCATTTCTGCAAAGTAAAAGTGCTTTGTAAATACTATTAAAACAACTAACACTGTCGCCATGGCCAAATCGCCCGACATTGACAAACACATCGTGCGATTTCAACAGCTCAGCAAACATGCGAAAAACGTTTGACATTAAATTGTAGTGGATAATGCTTTCAGGGACATTCCCTCATTAAAGCCCACTGATAAAAATTCCATACTAACTCATAAATCGCTGAGGGTAGCTGTTAATGGAAGCTTGGATGCGAAAATGACTTGTGATTTACTGAACAAAATATCCAAAGCATTTACATTTACAAAGGGTTTACATGCGATAGTTATGTTCTCTCCAATTTAATTTTGGCTCGTTCAGATACGTGTAGCCTACTTATGAGAAGAAAAAACAAGAAGAGCAAACGCTCGATCGAGTCACTTTCGCAGTTCTGAATATTATATGAGGCATCAGATGGACAGGAAGAAATTGCTATTCACAACACAATGAGTCACGTTCACATAAAATTTGAGCCCGGTCACTTTTATAGTTTCCGAGAAAAGCCCAACGTTAAGTTGTGTGTTGCCGAACAGAAAAGGCTAGTTATCTCCCTTGTTTTTCTGATAACGTTCGTAAAAGGCTACAGATGTAAATACTTTGATGTAAAGAATAATCCTACAAAGTTTCAATCACATCCGATGAACTTTGTCAAAGATATAAAATGTCTAATTTTTCCTTTGACGCTGACCTGTGACCTTGAAAAAGGTCAAAGGTCAACGAAACCATCGTTAAAGTGTAGAGGTCATTGGAGGTCACGACTAAACAAAATATGAGCCCGATCGCTTTGATAGTTTCCGAGAAAAGTCCAACGTTAAGGTGGTGTCTACAGACGGCCGGCCGGCCGGACAGACTAACACTGACCGATTACATAGAGTCACATTTTCTCAAGTGACTCAAAAACTAGCCGTCTGTGCGTTTGTATACGGGCGTACCGGGTGATGTGCCAAACGTATATCTTTGTCTTAACAGTGATATGTCACTCAAATCAATCATGTCATCTTGATTACACGTACTTCGTGTCAGTAGTACGGTACTATCAATAGTTGTATTGTTCTTCAAATGAGAATACCAACTATAGATACCTATTAGACAGGTCTGCTCTGTATATAAAAGAAAAGCTGAATTCATCCAATTATGCAATTTTTAATAATTGTCGTCATTTCAATTTTGTGTTGGCACTCTCATTGAAGTGGCAGCCACATGAAAGGCATATCAAGCCCAAATGTTTGCCATACTTTTTGGGGGGCATATTAGTATTTGCAGAAAAGGTTTTGCCTCTTTACAACAGTATTAGACTGAGATGTGATCAGTGTTTAAACAACACTCCATTTGGTAATGCTACGTGTTTAACCCCCAAACAAACAAGAGATGTCCGCTGAGACAAGCAAAACATTAACTGGGAGCACGCGCTCTTAATTTGCCGTCACTTGTCTGAAATAATATAAAAGTTGGGCATACCTGTTGGGATCGGCATCATCAGACATGCAAATAAAATGCTTTTGTCGCCCATATGATATGTGTTTGCATCGGACGTTTTTCACAGTTTGCTACAGGGATTATTGCACTGCGTGAGAGCAACTGGTCAGATATAATGTTGAAACCAAATATGCTGACACCCAGAGTTTTCGTTTGATCGAAATTCCGCTCCACGGTGGAAATAGGGCCGTGCTTATTATGCAGCACACCTCTTGATTTGTGTTGTTGTTGACACGGGAAGCATAACTAACTTCTTTGTCTTTGTATAAGACATTTGACAACATGAAATCAGTTTCTCTCTCTACCGCAATGAAGCCAATTCTGGTGTTGCTGTATTTATCTGGTATGTACTCACCGCAGGCGAAAGGTCACAGGATAAGGTGTTACATTTTGGCAAAGGCTTTTGGAGTCATTGTGACAATTCTTTGTTTGTGGTTTCTAGGGACTTCCCTCGCAGGACATCTTTCTCGTGTCACGTCAGGAAACATGGCTGCAATGTACCTTGCAAGCTATGTATTTGGGGAGATCTACGTAGTCGTAACATTTTGCTGCTGTTGTCAAACATCGTTGAGGACATTCCTTGAAGAGTTTGAAGCTTACCAGGCGGAACATTGTCGAGGTGACTGGAACCACAAGTTCGTTCTGGTTTGGGGAATTGTGAGCCTGATCTGCATGCTGATAAGTTCTGCTGCAGCTGCTTACTATGCTTTATCCACGACAATGGTCGCAGAATGTCGCCACGCATTTCATAGACTTTCTGAAGGGTTGGATACGTTTACCTGCCATCCTGTTTGCTTCGGGCTGTCTTTGTTCTACTTCATTGTGACATATGGCGCTGCATTTTTCCTCTACATAAGTGTTTGGAGAATTCTAAACGTAGAAGCCAACAGCATTGTCGAAAACCTTTCAAAGCAAGACAGAATCACTTTGAGAGAAAAACCGGAAGTGATTGAAGACTTCCGGTTACGACACGCCGCCCTGTGTCGCGTGATAGGATCTGCCAATCGCGTCATGCGACACATCTTGGCTGCCTTCTACGGAGCGGGGATAACGTGTATGCTGCTATCAGTTCACGGTTTAATAAATAAACAGATAGGCAAGGTTGAGGTGATTGCCATGGGGGCTACATTCTTCACGTTTGTTACATATCTCATCGTCATTACGCTTACTGGCGTTTCCTTGAATCAAAAGGTAAATTTAGTTGCTGTGTGTGCGTGTGAGTGTGTGCGTGTGTGTGTGTTTGTTTTTATGTGCCTGTATGTGTGTGTGTGTGTGTGTGTGTGTGTTGTGTGTATGTGTGTGTGTATATATGTGTGTGTGTGCGTGTGTGTGTATGTGTGTGTGTGTGTGTATACTTTATCTTGTAACTGAAAATACTAGGAAGCTTTTCGTCAGAGAACACATGCCTTACATAGAGGGCCCCAAAGGGGGGGTATCATCACGATCACGGGAAGGGAAATTTTAGCTTTCACGATTACAGTTACCTTGATTTTTGTTTTCACGATCACAAACACCTTGACGAATAGAGGATGCTGTGAAAAATGTACGTTGAAAATAAAATGCTTTGAAATTATGCCCATCACGATCACGAAAACAAATGACGATCACGATCACGAGATCACGATTACAGAAATGGAAATTTCGGCAATCACGGTCACAGAAAGGTAAAAAAACGCCAATCACGATCACGATTTGAAACCCTTTGGGGCCCTCTACATATTTTGCAGATGCACGAGCCTGTTGACTTCCTGTTTTGTCTGGACGTACAGCGCATGTCCGGAAAAGGATCTGAGATTGTAAGTTTGCTCTGTGTCAGCCACATCGTAGCTTTTGTTAGTCATTTTCATTCCGTTTCTGAATGTGTGTCTCAACAGGGAAGTGAGATGCTTTTTTTCCTGGAATGGGGGTAAGAGTTTGTTGTTTTTGACGCGCGCGGTGGCCTCGTGGAAAAGACAAAGGCCTCCTAATCGGAAGGTCGTGTGTTCAAAGCCCGGCAGCGGCCGCCTGGTGGGTTCAGGGTGAAGATTTGTCCAACCTCCCAGGTCAACCCGTGTGCAAACCTGCTAGTGCCTTATCCCCCTTCGTGTGTACACGCAAGCACAAGACCAAGTATGGCTGCCTGAAAAGCGGGTTAAAAACGGTCATGAAAACAAACTTCAGCTCAATAGCAACAAAACTGAAGCTATCCTAATAGGCACTACATCCAAACTCTCCAAAGCCACCTCAGACTCTCTTCAACTCTCTGACTCTTCTGTCCCTCTGTCTTCTGCTGTCAAAAACCTCGGAGTCACTCTAGACAACACCCTTTCCATGAAACAACACATCTCTTCTGTCTCTCGCACCTGCTACTTCCAACTCCGCCGCATCGCCACTATCCGCAAGTACCTCACCACAGATGCTACCGTCAAACTGGTCACTTCCACCATTCTCTCACGTCTTGACTATTGTAACTCTCTCTTGGCGGGTCTTCCCTCTTCTTCTATCTCTCGTCTCCAACGCATTCAAAATAGCTCTGCCCGTCTCGTCTTACGAAAGAAAAAGAGAGATCACATCACCCCCCTCCTAAATCAGCTCCACTGGTTGCCCGTTCCTGCCCGTATCACCTACAAAATCAACACTCTCACCTACAAATGCCTCCATGGTCTCGCCCCTGCCTATCTCTCCGACTCTCTCTCTCTCTATGTCCCTTCACGAGCACTCAGAACATCTGCCGACTCCCTCAAGCTCAACATCCCCCACACCAAACTCAAAACAGCAGGTCAACGCTCATTTTTTTGGCTCACGAAGTGTAGCCTATGCGATGATAAACTTTGTCTGTCTGTGCGTGCGTGCGTGTGTGTGTGTGCGTGTGTGTGTGTGATAGAAACTTTAACATTTCCGAATCTATGGATAAAGCTCGCATAAGAAGATTACGTCTCGGTCAAAAGTGTTTGACGTGTGTGATAGAAACTATTTGAAGACGTCACATTATGACGTAAGAGGGTTAGACGTCACGCAAAGGAATTACTGAAAGTCTCGGTCATTGTTATTGTGAGCGGGCCGAGACTAGTTGGCAGATCCAGGGTCTCGCTTTCTTGCACAGTTTCACATAGATGCTTACTGTGTGTGTGTGTGTGTGGGTGTGTATGTGTGACGGAGTGATTGAGTTTGTGTTACTGTTTGTCTATTTCTTACGTGAGCCTTGAAGGCTTCGCCTCTTGTCTTTCCAAGCACCTAGCCAATGGAACACACTACCTCTCCCCCTCCGTCAACAACAGTCCCTCGAATCATTCAAATCTGCACTCAAGACATTCCTTTTTTCCAAATAATCCATGCATTCTACACTGCCCACCCCATCCCACCCTGAATAACTGTACATATTTTAATGGTTGATGGTGTGTGTGTGTGCTAGTGACTTTAAGTCTCCGTGTGTGTGAGTGAGTGTATGTGCGCCTTGAGTCGCCTGTTGGTGAGATATGTGCGCGTTATAAATATTCGTATTATTATTATTATTATTATTATTATTATTATTATCATTATTATTATTATTATTATTATTATCCACGTAAAACCCCACTCGTGCAAAAATTAATTGTCCTTTTGAATGTCTTACGTTTCAAAAAGACGTTTTCCCTTCTTTTGTTGTTGTGGTTGTTGTTGGTGTTGTTACTGTTGTTATTGGTGTTGTGATATATGGCGACACTTTTTATTTCTCTCTTAAAGCTTGATGCGACTTAACAGATACATTTTTTTTTTAACTCAAAGTGTCCGAATTGAGCAGATTTGGTGTGTGTGCGTGTGTGTTCGTGTGTGTGTGTGTGTGTGAGTGTGTATGCGTGCGTGCGTGTGTGTGTGTGTGTGTGTTTGTGAGTGTGTGTGTGTGTGTGTGTGTGTGAGTGCGAGCGAGCGTGTGTGTACGTGGTTTGTGTGTGTGTGTGTGTGTGTGTGTGTGTATGTGTGTGTGTGTGTGTGTGTGTGTGTATTCTTGTGTGTGTGTGTGTGTGTGTGTGTGTGTGTGTGTGTGTGTGTGTGTTGAACTGCACTCTAGTCTACCCTTTTCCCAGGTGTCCATGTTCCTGTCGCGAGTACAAGGAGCGCCGATAGGATTCAACGTGTACAATCTCTTCACCGTGGACACGTCCACTATCATGATGGTAATGCTTGCTTTTGTTTATCTCTAGCGAAGATACTTATAAAATAATGGTGTCCACCGATATGGTTTAGTAAGGCAGTACCAGCTTACACAGTCTTCAATTTGTTGTAGTTAATTCGCACTAGACTCTCGTCAGTCTGCAGACTGTATTGTTTTCTCACTTTGCCGATAGCTTGCAGATGATTTTAAACCAAAGCGTATTACATAATTGTCGTTGCTAAATAAAAGTAATACTTTTTTTTAAAGGTTTTCTAGTGAAAGTCGCACACGCTCACGCACGCACGCACGCACGCAGGTACGCACGCACGCACGCATGCACGCACGCACGCACGCACGCACGCACGTAAGCACACTCACACATACACATAAACACACACACACACACACACACACACACACACACACACACACACACACACACACACACACACACACACACACACACACATTCTACTTGATGGTCGACATTCATTTGACAGTTGTTTTTATCAAGCAATGATCGCACTGCATCATTATATTACAAGACAAATTGATTGATCTATCAAATCTCGCAAAACATTGTATTAACAAATAACACACGATTTCAAGTATTTTACAGCAGACAAAGGCTTTCAGTTTTTCATTTGCATTTAACTGATGACCACATTTAAATGATGATCAACGCTTAAACATCAACGATGAGTGCAGATATGATTATCAACATTTATTACACAACCATTTTAGCAAGTAACATATTACGAGTAGCATTAGTTAACAATGAAGCCATCTTTTACGGACGGGTTAATGTAAATATCGGTATTATTGAAGACCCCATTACATGATCGTCAACATAAAAAAAACACCATTTTAACCAGGAGCACACACAGACTGCTAGAATTAGACACAAAAACAGAACACTAAACATCACATTTATTTAATGATTTTTTGTTTACAGATTTGTGGCACTCTACTGACCTACGCACTGGTCATCGTTCAGTTTTAACCTGGATGTACTGTTTAGCTTTCTCCTACATCGTCCACTGAGGCATCCCTAGCTATGACGTCAACGTACACGGAACACCTTTCCTTCATGAACGCGACTACTACATGACGTCATGGGTAATGAGCAACCCAGAAATCAGAGAGAATGGAACACTTAAAATGGGAACGACATGAACTTGTCCATGTGTATTCATGTGTAGCATTTGACAAACATGTTTTGTATTGTTTAACCATTTTTTTCACAATAAAGGAATTTAGAAAAGAAGCAGTAAAACAACTGATCACATTTTGAAATTAAAAGGGAGGTGGACTTATTTATGATGTGTAAGTATGTGAAATAGAGAATACTACATGGCTTGCTGTGTCGTACCAGATTTACACGAGTTTTCTTTTTAAAATATTGAACTGCGAGCGAAAGCGAGCTGTTCACTATTTGAAAAAGCAACGAGTGTAAATCTGGTACGACACAGCAAGCCATGTAGTATTCTGTTTATCCTACATTACCCGCTATTACGAGCTAGTCGTGTGACAGAGAGTTTTCTTGCACACGAGACTGTAGATGTTTCACGACGGCTTTAGCCGGAGTGAAACAGCAGCAGTCGAGTGTGCAAGAACACTCTCTGTCACACGACTAGCTCGTAATGGCGATTATGTCTCACAGCTTCAACAGAGGAGAGAACAAACACGTTTTGCGTACTCACGCTTGATAAACCTAAACACAGGAGCAGCCATTGTGGAGAGATCTACTTTTTGACGAAAGTGAACGAACAACTATGAATGACGTCTCGGTATATGTGAATGACGTCACAGTCATCGTCACAGTCTGTATCTTTTGAAGCATTCCATTCTTCATGACGTCTTTCTGTGTCTGCATCCGCGAAATGTTTGTTCTTTCCGGGGTCTTTGTCATCTATGTTCAGAACTCTGTCCTTCTAGTTTCAGACTAACAGGCCTCCTGAGCGAGCCACTTTCCAAGGGAAGCTAAACTCGCGTATGGAAACAGTACTGTAGTCCGGGATGCCGTTTTCAGTATTCTCAGCGTTGAATAATTTGTAAAGAGAAGACACGACAACAGCAGGAGAAATAAAAGTCGTGTGTGCATTTTGGGGCTTTTGGAGGGACGATTTCGAGTTTGAATCCGTTCTTGCACATGCTCCAAAGCGTGTAACATACAATCTTGCACACGTTTGCTTTAGTAGTGGCAAAGAAGGAAAGCGTGTGAACAGTCATACTGTACTTACATGTATTTTACTGAAAATGTCCTGCAGTCCAGGCAGCTAAATTGAAGACGCTTGTTTTGGAACCTCGATCTCTTCTAAAGCCTCGAGCAATCTTTTACGTCAAAGTAAAGAAACGTCACTCTGAAAGTGTGGCGTGACGTGTTAGTTCTAAAAATTCATCGAGGGTAATTAGCGAGCGCAATTGTTTTCTTCTATAATGAGGTTTGTCTCGGTGACTTTGGCATCATAAGCAGCAGAAAAACAGGTCCCTGCCAGACTTGCTTGACATTACCTAATTTACATGATATACACACGTGTGATTTGAACGATTATTATCTCACGAGTGTCTCTCTCAGGTATGTAGGATAAAATGAATTTCACTTGTGTGGATGCGCGCGCGCGTGTGTGTGTGTGTGTATGTGTGTGTGTGAGTGTGTGTGTTTGTGTTTGTGTGTGTGTGTGTGTGTGTGTGTGTGTGGGTGTGTGTCTGTGTTTTGTTGGCATTTTGTAGACAGAACAATCACGAATTTTCCGCTGAGACTTAATTAAGCAGAAACCTGGACCAAGCTTTTAACGAAGTCTAAACTTGCTGTCTGTTTCCTGAATACAGATGAGCTAGGGGGATTCCTGTGGGAAATAGCGTAAGCAGACCCGCAAATACAAGGCTTTTAGCGCTCGCGTGATCTGCTTTTGCTTTGGAAGCCGTTAATAAGCAGTGGATCAGTTCAATGAAAGATTAACACATTTGCATTGTTTTCCAAAGCAAACCCCTCGTCCATTGACGTTTCGGTCGCGTTAATGGATTTACGATTGAAAGAACTCGTAACTTTGCAGTTTGTGTTGGTTTCCATGGACATCGCTTTGGGAGTTTCACACTTGGAATATTTTCAACAAGTGTGATTGCTTGTCTGTAGGTTCGGCGCGCAAGACAGAACTGAATAAGCGTGCCACTGATTTCTTCATTACTGGTCACTGCGTGCAAGCAACTGTTCAGATATGTTGTTAAAGTCAAACCATACTGACATACCGAGTTGTAGCTCCATCGAAATTATGCTTCACAGTGGAAATTGACCAGTGTTGTTTATTTTTTACATAAAGTACTAATTTGCTGTTGTAGCCTACATCGGAACCATAACTGACGAATTTCTTGTCTTGGAAGCTGACATTTCATAGTATTTCTTGTCTTGGAAGCTGACATTTCATAGCATTTCTTGTCTTGGTAGATGACATTTCATAATATTTCTTGTCTTGGTAGATGACATTTCATAATATTTCTTGTCTTGGAAGCTGAAATTTCGTAGTATTTCTTGTCTTGGAAGCTGACATTTCATAGTATTTCTTGTCTTGGTAGATGATATTTCATAGTATATCTTGTCTTGGTAGATGATATTTCATAGTATATCTTGTCTTGGAAGCTGAAATTTCGTAGTATTTCTTGTCTTGGAAGCTGACATTTCATAGTACTAGTATTTCTTGTCTTGGTAGCTGACATTTCTCGCCATGGGATCGGTTTCTTTCTCTACGGCAATGAAGCCGATTCTGGTTTTTCTGTATTTTTCAGGTCTGTACTCACCACAGGCGAAAGGTCATAGTACAAGCTATTACGTTTTGACAAAGGTCTGTGGGGCTATTCTGACCATTCTTTGTTTGTGGTTTCTGTTTGTTCCCCTCGCAGGACATATTTCTCTTGCCATGTCAGGAAGCATAGTTTCAATGTATCTGGTAAGCTATTTGCTTGGAGAGATCTACGTAGTTGTTACATTGTGTTGTCAAACATCTTTACGAACATTCCTCGAGGATTTTCAAGTCTACCAGACTGAACATTGTCGAGATGGCTCGAACCACAAGTTTGTTCTGGTTTTGGGAATTGTGAGCCTGATCTGCATGCTGATGAGCTCCGGTGTAGCTGCATACTACGCTAGTGTGCCAGCAATGCTTGCAGTATGTCTCCATACATTTGATGGAATGCCAGAAAGTGTAGGTATTTATGC